>NC_084544.1:0-110000 GCF_024500275.1 Phycodurus eques
CCTCAATTTCCTAACCCGCCAGTGCCTCCCCCATGGTCTTTCCGTAAACCGGATTCCCGTCCTTATTCATATGCGGCCGCGGTGAGCCGTGGTTGGATGGGACCAGACCCGAGGAGACCTCCCCAAAGGAATGGGGGATTTGAAAGCGGGCGGCAACCAGCTGACCCCAGGTTTAAAAGGCTGGTCCAAAAATTATATAATATTCTGAAAGTGGTACACCACCTACAGAATGTGGACCCAACCGGGGGGAAACCACAACCCAAGATGATCGAAAGAATGGTCGAGGTATTAACGGAGATGATTAACCCGGCATTCCCCAAAGGCCAAACAATAGACCTCATCATGGGAAACGCAAAAAATTGGGGGTATAACACATGTTTGATATTATTTCAACACTACCAGGCTTGCCTGGAGGAATGGCTCAATGAAATTGGGGATTTCATTACCCCAGACTGGAAAAAGGCCTACACGGTGGCAATCAGATGGGCCAAGAATAAATTACCACATGTCAAACAACAGGTGATTGATCAAACGGAGAAGATGATCAAAGACAAAATTGATCCCCGGAGCCCACCCGTAGAGCAGACTATACAAAATATTGCACCGGTGATCCAGAGTGTTACACCGGTGATCCAGAGTGTGCCAGAATCACAGCCGACGCCCATGGTCCCCACTGGGCGGATTCAAAACACGACACCGATCGGAGCTGAATCTCCTCAGGAGGCTAGAATATCGAAGACACCTGAAATGACACTCGTGGGAACATCAGACGATGATGATATCATGACACTGAAGCTACCAGAGATCACAGATGGAGATTTTGTGCATCAATCTCCAATGGAAAGATTTATAGAGACGCCAAGGACCTCACGGAAGGCTAGGGGAGAATCCTGGCTCCAAGGTGGCGTGGAAGAGGATCTTATTGTGAGACCTCAAATGGAACCTCTGGACGAAATAATACCTGTGGAGATACCAAAGAAAAATCAGAGGACAGAGAAGAGACCTAGGAGGAGGGGTGTTGAAGACAAAGCGGAGAATTCTCGTACCCAGGTATTGAACCAATGGCAGGCAGATGAAGAGGTGGAAGAGGAGGAGGTTCTCCCGGAGTCCTCCACTCGCATCATACCACCACAATCCCAACTATATAGGGTGAATAGACATCTCAACACGCAGAGGAAGTTAGTGGAATGGAATTTGGCAGTATCGAAGAAGTGGCTAATTATGGGGGACTCTAATTTGAGTCGAATACCGGATCATCCATACGGAAACGTACAAATTGAAAGTTATCCGGGAAGTCATTTCCGGCATGGACATCATCTGATGGAGAAAACGGTACCACCAGAAGATCTGGTGATAGAAAAAGTCGTATTGTCATTCGGCATAAACAGCAGACTGAATAAATCAAAAGAAACGACGGTTAAAAATTTACAAGCGGCGATTAGAACAACGAAAAAGACTTTCCCGTACGCGGAAATTTGGGTGCCTCTGATTAATTACTCGCCAAATCTTCCGACAGGGGAAAAGGAAAATCTGCGAACATTGAATGACCATATTCAGAAGAATGTGGGTTACCTTCCTCTCTTACCAGAGGACCAATTCGAGGTGGAGGAGGATGGAATCCACTGGACAAAAGAAACGGCGACTGCTATGCTTGACCACTGGGGGAAGATTTTAAACTTGGTCAGCCTCTAAGTCCTAACAGGGAGAGGGATAGAACATTACAATCTTTGGGAGCCCAAGATATAGTGGTCTTATCCAAAAATTTCAAATTAACTGCCTTACAATATAAGATTCTAAGTAAGGGTCTATCATTTATTCCATCAGTAAGCGTTAGTAAGGATCAAAAAATACAATTACAATTTGACGTACAAAATTATCATCGAAATTTAATGTTAAGAACTTACTTTAAGGATTCCATGGGAAAGGAGAGACCACCATTTACAGGCTCTTCTACTTGGAAACCACCTATGGATAAATTACCATCAGAGGTGGGACAATTAATACAAAAAGATTGGCAGACAATAAAAAAACACTACTTACCAACTCCTGAAAAATACAATATGTCTGTAGAAGAAGTAAAAGCCTTACGAGAATTAATGCATACAAAACATATAGTCATTAAACCAGCTGATAAAGGCTCGTCAGTAGTGATTCTAAGTAGAGAACAATATATAATGGAAGTAGAAAGACAATTGAATGACACAGAATATTACAAAAAATTGGAAAAACCCATTTATAGAGATACACTACCAAAAATAAAGGAAATTATAAACAATCTAAAAAAGAAAAAATTCATTAATGGAAAACAAAAACAGTACCTACTTGGAACCTCAGAACCAAGAGAAAGGAGATTTTATATTCTCCCTAAAATTCATAAAAATCCGGATAAATGGACGGTTCCATTTGAAATTCCCCCAGGGAGACCCATAGTATCAGACTGTGGGAGTGATACATATTTCACCGCAGAATATTTAGATTATTATCTAAATCCACTTTCCATCAAACATCCATCCTATGTGAGAGACACATACCATTTTATAGCGATGGTTAAAAAACGTTACAATAACCTCGGACTTTCTGTTTTTTTCCATGGATGTTGACAATTTATACACGAATATTCCTATTCCGGCGGGAATTGAATGTGTAAAACAAATTTTCCAGAAATACCCAGATCCAAACAGACCAGACGATGAATTATTACAATTATTAGAAATTAATTTAACCAGAAATGACTTTGTATTTAATGAAAAATATTATTTGCAAATTAAAGGAACAGCAATGGGTAAAAAATTTGCTCCAGCATATGCTAATATTTTTATGGCCAACTGGGAAGAAAAAGCACTGGCCAAATGTGAAAAGAAACCGGTTAGTTATCTACGGTATTTGGACGACATTTGGGGATTATGGATAGGAACTAAACAAGAATTTGAAAATTTCAAGGAAACACTAAATTCACAGGATCCATCAATTAAACTCAAAGCAGAAATTAATCAAAATTCTATTGACTTTTTAGATACTACAGTCTTTAAGGGACCCAATTTTCAGGAAGATCATCGATTGGATATTAAAGTGTATTTCAAGGCAACAGATACTCACGCATTGTTGCATAAATTCAGCTTCCATCCAACTCATACTTTTAAAGGAATTGTAAAATCCCAGATTCTGCGCTTTCACCGAATCTGCACGAGGGAGGAGGATTTTAGGGAAGCAGTGAGGATCTTATTTGATGCCCTACGAAAAAGAGGGTATTCCAGATCATATTTAAGAAATCATCTGAAAACATTTCTAAACAAAAAAGAGACGAAAGAAAATGTTATTCCTCTCATTACAAATTTCTTTACAGTAGGCAAGGTACTACACAATAAAATAAAACAAAATTTTAAGGAAATTTCGGAAACGACTACAAGAATCCCAAAATTAAATATAATCTCAGCATATAAAAGGAATAAGAATTTGAAAGATTTGTTAGTTAGAGCCAAATTACCATCACTATTAACACAAAAACAATTGTTACTAGATAAACAATTTTTGAAACTAAAATTTATCAAAAACACATTGGAGAAAACGATCATAAAAATTGAGCAGACATTTACTGCGAGGTCCACAAATTGTATTTATTTAATAATTTGTAATAAATGTGGGATTAAATATGTAGGGGAAACAAAGAATTCGTTATCAGTACGAATTACACAACATAGATATAATATTAAAAATAAAAAAGAAATGGAAACACCCCTGGTACAGCATTTCCTAATACATGGATTAGAGTCATTACGAATGGCTGGATTACAAAAAAAATCTTAATTGGACCGATTTAGAAAGAAAATGTAAAGAAAGACAATGGATACATAAATTAGCGACAAAACAACCATATGGGTTAAATAAAAAGATGGGTTGAAATTATGAGTGACAATTGACAGAAGAAAATTACAAAAACATTTTTTAAGATTATTAAATTAATTTATATACACATGCATATCCCTGCTTATTTAACCTAACCATTTAATCCCAAACTAAATTCAGTTAACCCTAAATAATCCTAATTCTAAATTTAACCCTAATCTTCACCCTAATTTTAATTTCAATTCTACCCTGATTCCACTTAACCCTAATTCAACTAGTCCAACTTCTAAATTAACCCTAACCTTAACCATTTTATCCAACCCTAATTTTAGTTAACCCTTAATTTGTTAACCCTAATCTGTTAACCCTAATTTTAAGTCCCTAATTTATAATTAACCCTAACCCTAGAGTTAACCCTAACCTTAACCATTGGTTCACCCTAATTTAATTTTACCCAAATTCCACTTAACCATAACTCAATTAATCCAATTTCTAATTTAACCCTAATCTTAACCATTCATCCAACCCTAATTTTAGTTAACCCTTAATTTGTTAACCCTAATTGTAAGTAACCCTAGTTAAATTAATCCCAACCCTAGATTTATTAACCCTAACTTTGATTTAACCCTAACCTTAACCATTGGTTAACCCTAATTTTAAATTAACCCCAATCACACTCAACCCTAATTGGATTAATCCTAATTTTAACCTTACCCTAACCTTAACCATTTCATCCAACCCTAATTTTAGTTAACCCTTAATTTGTTAACCCTAATTGTAAGTAACCCTAGTTTACCCAATGTTAAATTAATCCCAACCCTAGATTTATTAACCCTAACTTTGATTTAACCCTAACCTTAACCATTTGTTAACCCTAATTTTAAATTAACCCCAATCACACTCAACCCTAATTGGATTCATCCTAATTTTAACCTTACCCTAACCTTAACCATTTGATCCCACCCTAATTTATGCAACCTAATTATCAATTAACCCTAATTAACCCTAATTCCATAATTAATTAGTTATAAATTTGATTATTTAAGGAGTTCTACATTTACAGAATTAAAAACAAAATAATAATTGCTAACCTACTATATACACAATATACAGGATTTAATTAATTAATTAATTAATTAAAAACATATATATACACTATTTACACTAATTACATATAAGAATAAGACTGGTGAAGAAAAGACATTGGAATAAATACACTGGTAAAAACTAAAAATGAGTCACTAAAACAGAGACTATAAAAGGGGAACCAGCTAAATCTTGTCACTTCACTTTCACTTTTGCTAAAAGACTTCACTTTCACTTTTGCTTTCGAACGAGCAACAGCTCTTGATATAACAGTAGGATAGTAGAAATTGTGTGCTAAAACCTGAAGAAGGCTTGACATAAGCCGAAACGTTGTTGGCACACACAAAGACAGAATTGGATAAAGACAAATATAATTGAATAAAAACAACTTTGTTTGATAGTTTCTTTATTATTTTTTATTTTTTTATTAAAACATTTTTTTTGAAAAAACATTTTTTGGCATCTTTACAATAACAATCCATACATTAGCAATACTATACCTGATAATTCATTGTAGAACATACAATTTATAAACTAGACAATAGAACATTTATTAATTATATAGCAAAGGCGACAGGAAAATCCGTAAATGAATGACAAAGACAGAAAACTAAGAAACAGATACAAAAACAATAAAAACTGAAAAAATACAACAAAACATACAAAAACATTACAAAAACATATACTAAAACAACAAAAACAATTAAAAAACTAAAAGTATAAAAAAACAAAAAAAGTGTTCATAAAAATACAAATTACACAAATTGACAACAAAATGATGGATGAGGGATGGACAGTGGCCCGGTATGGTCGCCGAGGCCAAAATAAATATCAGACAGGAGTTGGGAATCAAGGTGGAGGGAGATTCCAAGGGTGGAAGGCCAGTGCACCTCCCTTTCGCTCCGACGGTCGGCCGGAGGCCTTTAACCATCGGGGTGGAAGGGTTCAGCCTCAATTTCCTAACCCGCCAGTGCCTCCCCCATGGTCTTTCCGTAAACCGGATTCCCGTCCTTATTCATATGCGGCCGCGGTGAGCCGTGGTTGGATGGGACCAGACCCGAGGAGACCTCCCCAAAGGAATGGGGGATTTGAAAGCGGGCGGCAACCAGCTGACCCCAGGTTTAAAAGGCTGGTCCAAAAATTATATAATATTCTGAAAGTGGTACACCACCTACAGAATGTGGACCCAACCGGGGGGAAACCACAACCCAAGATGATCGAAAGAATGGTCGAGGTATTAACGGAGATGATTAACCCGGCATTCCCCAAAGGCCAAACAATAGACCTCATCATGGGAAACGCAAAAAATTGGGGGTATAACACATGTTTGATATTATTTCAACACTACCAGGCTTGCCTGGAGGAATGGCTCAATGAAATTGGGGATTTCATTACCCCAGACTGGAAAAAGGCCTACACGGTGGCAATCAGATGGGCCAAGAATAAATTACCACATGTCAAACAACAGGTGATTGATCAAACGGAGAAGATGATCAAAGACAAAATTGATCCCCGGAGCCCACCCGTAGAGCAGACTATACAAAATATTGCACCGGTGATCCAGAGTGTTACACCGGTGATCCAGAGTGTGCCAGAATCACAGCCGACGCCCATGGTCCCCACTGGGCGGATTCAAAACACGACACCGATCGGAGCTGAATCTCCTCAGGAGGCTAGAATATCGAAGACACCTGAAATGACACTCGTGGGAACATCAGACGATGATGATATCATGACACTGAAGCTACCAGAGATCACAGATGGAGATTTTGTGCATCAATCTCCAATGGAAAGATTTATAGAGACGCCAAGGACCTCACGGAAGGCTAGGGGAGAATCCTGGCTCCAAGGTGGCGTGGAAGAGGATCTTATTGTGAGACCTCAAATGGAACCTCTGGACGAAATAATACCTGTGGAGATACCAAAGAAAAATCAGAGGACAGAGAAGAGACCTAGGAGGAGGGGTGTTGAAGACAAAGCGGAGAATTCTCGTACCCAGGTATTGAACCAATGGCAGGCAGATGAAGAGGTGGAAGAGGAGGAGGTTCTCCCGGAGTCCTCCACTCGCATCATACCACCACAATCCCAACTATATAGGGTGAATAGACATCTCAACACGCAGAGGAAGTTAGTGGAATGGAATTTGGCAGTATCGAAGAAGTGGCTAATTATGGGGGACTCTAATTTGAGTCGAATACCGGATCATCCATACGGAAACGTACAAATTGAAAGTTATCCGGGAAGTCATTTCCGGCATGGACATCATCTGATGGAGAAAACGGTACCACCAGAAGATCTGGTGATAGAAAAAGTCGTATTGTCATTCGGCATAAACAGCAGACTGAATAAATCAAAAGAAACGACGGTTAAAAATTTACAAGCGGCGATTAGAACAACGAAAAAGACTTTCCCGTACGCGGAAATTTGGGTGCCTCTGATTAATTACTCGCCAAATCTTCCGACAGGGGAAAAGGAAAATCTGCGAACATTGAATGACCATATTCAGAAGAATGTGGGTTACCTTCCTCTCTTACCAGAGGACCAATTCGAGGTGGAGGAGGATGGAATCCACTGGACAAAAGAAACGGCGACTGCTATGCTTGACCACTGGGGGAAGATTTTAAACTTGGTCAGCCTCTAAGTCCTAACAGGGAGAGGGATAGAACATTACAATCTTTGGGAGCCCAAGATATAGTGGTCTTATCCAAAAATTTCAAATTAACTGCCTTACAATATAAGATTCTAAGTAAGGGTCTATCATTTATTCCATCAGTAAGCGTTAGTAAGGATCAAAAAATACAATTACAATTTGACGTACAAAATTATCATCGAAATTTAATGTTAAGAACTTACTTTAAGGATTCCATGGGAAAGGAGAGACCACCATTTACAGGCTCTTCTACTTGGAAACCACCTATGGATAAATTACCATCAGAGGTGGGACAATTAATACAAAAAGATTGGCAGACAATAAAAAAACACTACTTACCAACTCCTGAAAAATACAATATGTCTGTAGAAGAAGTAAAAGCCTTACGAGAATTAATGCATACAAAACATATAGTCATTAAACCAGCTGATAAAGGCTCGTCAGTAGTGATTCTAAGTAGAGAACAATATATAATGGAAGTAGAAAGACAATTGAATGACACAGAATATTACAAAAAATTGGAAAAACCCATTTATAGAGATACACTACCAAAAATAAAGGAAATTATAAACAATCTAAAAAAGAAAAAATTCATTAATGGAAAACAAAAACAGTACCTACTTGGAACCTCAGAACCAAGAGAAAGGAGATTTTATATTCTCCCTAAAATTCATAAAAATCCGGATAAATGGACGGTTCCATTTGAAATTCCCCCAGGGAGACCCATAGTATCAGACTGTGGGAGTGATACATATTTCACCGCAGAATATTTAGATTATTATCTAAATCCACTTTCCATCAAACATCCATCCTATGTGAGAGACACATACCATTTTATAGCGATGGTTAAAAACGTTACAATAACCTCGGACTTTCTGTTTTTTTCCATGGATGTTGACAATTTATACACGAATATTCCTATTCCGGCGGGAATTGAATGTGTAAAACAAATTTTCCAGAAATACCCAGATCCAAACAGACCAGACGATGAATTATTACAATTATTAGAAATTAATTTAACCAGAAATGACTTTGTATTTAATGAAAAATATTATTTGCAAATTAAAGGAACAGCAATGGGTAAAAAATTTGCTCCAGCATATGCTAATATTTTTATGGCCAACTGGGAAGAAAAAGCACTGGCCAAATGTGAAAAGAAACCGGTTAGTTATCTACGGTATTTGGACGACATTTGGGGATTATGGATAGGAACTAAACAAGAATTTGAAAATTTCAAGGAAACACTAAATTCACAGGATCCATCAATTAAACTCAAAGCAGAAATTAATCAAAATTCTATTGACTTTTTAGATACTACAGTCTTTAAGGGACCCAATTTTCAGGAAGATCATCGATTGGATATTAAAGTGTATTTCAAGGCAACAGATACTCACGCATTGTTGCATAAATTCAGCTTCCATCCAACTCATACTTTTAAAGGAATTGTAAAATCCCAGATTCTGCGCTTTCACCGAATCTGCACGAGGGAGGAGGATTTTAGGGAAGCAGTGAGGATCTTATTTGATGCCCTACGAAAAAGAGGGTATTCCAGATCATATTTAAGAAATCATCTGAAAACATTTCTAAACAAAAAAGAGACGAAAGAAAATGTTATTCCTCTCATTACAAATTTCTTTACAGTAGGCAAGGTACTACACAATAAAATAAAACAAAATTTTAAGGAAATTTCGGAAACGACTACAAGAATCCCAAAATTAAATATAATCTCAGCATATAAAAGGAATAAGAATTTGAAAGATTTGTTAGTTAGAGCCAAATTACCATCACTATTAACACAAAAACAATTGTTACTAGATAAACAATTTTTGAAACTAAAATTTATCAAAAACACATTGGAGAAAACGATCATAAAAATTGAGCAGACATTTACTGCGAGGTCCACAAATTGTATTTATTTAATAATTTGTAATAAATGTGGGATTAAATATGTAGGGGAAACAAAGAATTCGTTATCAGTACGAATTACACAACATAGATATAATATTAAAAATAAAAAAGAAATGGAAACACCCCTGGTACAGCATTTCCTAATACATGGATTAGAGTCATTACGAATGGCTGGATTACAAAAAAATCTTAATTGGACCGATTTAGAAAGAAAATGTAAAGAAAGACAATGGATACATAAATTAGCGACAAAACAACCATATGGGTTAAATAAAAAGATGGGTTGAAATTATGAGTGACAATTGACAGAAGAAAATTACAAAAACATTTTTTAAGATTATTAAATTAATTTATATACACATGCATATCCCTGCTTATTTAACCTAACCATTTAATCCCAAACTAAATTCAGTTAACCCTAAATAATCCTAATTCTAAATTTAACCCTAATCTTCACCCTAATTTTAATTTCAATTCTACCCTGATTCCACTTAACCCTAATTCAACTAGTCCAACTTCTAAATTAACCCTAACCTTAACCATTTTATCCAACCCTAATTTTAGTTAACCCTTAATTTGTTAACCCTAATCTGTTAACCCTAATTTTAAGTCCCTAATTTATAATTAACCCTAACCCTAGAGTTAACCCTAACCTTAACCATTGGTTCACCCTAATTTAATTTTACCCAAATTCCACTTAACCATAACTCAATTAATCCAATTTCTAATTTAACCCTAATCTTAACCATTCATCCAACCCTAATTTTAGTTAACCCTTAATTTGTTAACCCTAATTGTAAGTAACCCTAGTTAAATTAATCCCAACCCTAGATTTATTAACCCTAACTTTGATTTAACCCTAACCTTAACCATTGGTTAACCCTAATTTTAAATTAACCCCAATCACACTCAACCCTAATTGGATTAATCCTAATTTTAACCTTACCCTAACCTTAACCATTTCATCCAACCCTAATTTTAGTTAACCCTTAATTTGTTAACCCTAATTGTAAGTAACCCTAGTTTACCCAATGTTAAATTAATCCCAACCCTAGATTTATTAACCCTAACTTTGATTTAACCCTAACCTTAACCATTTGTTAACCCTAATTTTAAATTAACCCCAATCACACTCAACCCTAATTGGATTCATCCTAATTTTAACCTTACCCTAACCTTAACCATTTGATCCCACCCTAATTTATGCAACCTAATTATCAATTAACCCTAATTAACCCTAATTCCATAATTAATTAGTTATAAATTTGATTATTTAAGGAGTTCTACATTTACAGAATTAAAAACAAAATAATAATTGCTAACCTACTATATACACAATATACAGGATTTAATTAATTAATTAATTAATTAAAAACATATATATACACTATTTACACTAATTACATATAAGAATAAGACTGGTGAAGAAAAGACATTGGAATAAATACACTGGTAAAAACTAAAAATGAGTCACTAAAACAGAGACTATAAAAGGGGAACCAGCTAAATCTTGTCACTTCACTTTCACTTTTGCTAAAAGACTTCACTTTCACTTTTGCTTTCGAACGAGCAACAGCTCTTGATATAACAGTAGGATAGTAGAAATTGTGTGCTAAAACCTGAAGAAGGCTTGACATAAGCCGAAACGTTGTTGGCACACACAAAGACAGAATTGGATAAAGACAAATATAATTGAATAAAAACAACTTTGTTTGATAGTTTCTTTATTATTTTTTATTTTTTTATTAAAACATTTTTTTTGAAAAAACATTTTTTGGCATCTTTACAATAACAATCCATACATTAGCAATACTATACCTGATAATTCATTGTAGAACATACAATTTATAAACTAGACAATAGAACATTTATTAATTATATAGCAAAGGCGACAGGAAAATCCGTAAATGAATGACAAAGACAGAAAACTAAGAAACAGATACAAAAACAATAAAAACTGAAAAAATACAACAAAACATACAAAAACATTACAAAAACATATACTAAAACAACAAAAACAATTAAAAAACTAAAAGTATAAAAAAACAAAAAAAGTGTTCATAAAAATACAAATTACACAAATTGACAACAAAATGATGGATGAGGGATGGACAGTGGCCCGGTATGGTCGCCGAGGCCAAAATAAATATCAGACAGGAGTTGGGAATCAAGGTGGAGGGAGATTCCAAGGGTGGAAGGCCAGTGCACCTCCCTTTCGCTCCGACGGTCGGCCGGAGGCCTTTAACCATCGGGGTGGAAGGGTTCAGCCTCAATTTCCTAACCCTAACCCTAACCCTAACCCTACTAACCCTAACCCTAACCCTAACCCTAACTAACCCTAACCCTAACCCTAACCCTAACCCTAACCCTAACCCTAGAGATACTTACCATTTCATTGAAAAAATTAAACAATTACACATTTCCACAGACTGTTTCCTTTTTACTATGGATGTGGACAACCTGTATACCAACATCCCTATTCCGGAGGGAATAGCGTGTGTGAAAAGAATTTTGGAAAAATATCCCGATCCTAAAAGACCAGATTTGGAACTATTACAATTACTAGATATTAATTTAACAAGGAATGATTTCACATTTAATGATAAATACTATTTACAGATAAAAGGTACGGCAATGGGAAAGAAATTCGCCCCGGCTTATGCCAACATTTTCATGGCAAATTGGGAGAAAGAGGCTGTAGCCAAGAGCCAACAAAAACCATTAATTTATTTGAGATATTTGGATGACATTTGGGGACTTTGGACAGGTACAAAAATACAATTTAAAAAATTTGTAGAGACATTAAATTCGCATGACCCATCCATACAGGTTAAAACAGAAATGCATTATTCTTCAATTGATTTTTTGGACACAACAATATTTAAAGGACCAAATTTTTATAGGACGCATCAGTTGGACATTAAGGTACATTTTAAAAATACAGATACACATGCGTTATTGCACAAACGAAGTTTTCATCCGGCCCACACATTCAGAGGAATAATTAAGTCGCAGCTATTACGATTCCATCGTATATGTACGAGGACAAGCTATTTCATGGAAGCGGTCAAAATTTTGTTTAAGGCCCTTCGGAATAGAGGCTACAGTAGGACATATTTAAGAAAATGCTTCAGAACATTTACAGAAAAACAGGATAAAAAAGGAGAAGATTTCATTCCATTAATCACAACGTACTTCAGTGTGGGGAAAGTCCTCCACAGCAAAATTAAAAACAATTTCGAGGAGATAGTAGGTTCACAGGACTGGATGCCGAAATCACGGATAATTTCTGCCTACAGAAGGAATAAAAATTTAAAAGATTGGCTAGTTCGCGCTAAATTACAGTCATTACGGATAAGAGATAAAAACAAATCGGGGACACACAGTAAACATTTTGAGAATAAGAAATTTGTCACTAACTCCAATGAGAAACAAATGTTTAGGATAGCACAAAGATTTAGTCCAAAATCCACAAATTGTGTATACTTGATAATTTGTCACAAATGTGGGATGAAATAGGTGGGGGAAACGAAAAATTCACTTACCACAAGAATGACACAACATAGGTATAACATAAAAAATAAAAAGGAAATTGACACACCAGTGGTTCAACATTTTTTATTACACGGATTGCAAGCCCTGCGGTATGCAGGCTTACAAAGAAACACAAATTGGTCGGATGTAGAAAGGAAAAGGATAGAAAGACGTTGGATGTTTCGGTTGGGAACTCGAGAACCTGGGGGATTGAACTCAAAACGTCGTTAAAATGCATAGGAAAATACCACATTTCACCCCATATTCGAGCCCTAACCATAACGCCAGGGTAGGCCCTAACCCTAACCCTAACCCTAAATTGGACGCCTATCCCATTCTAACCCTAACCCTAACTTGGACCCTAAACTTAACCACTTAACCCTAATTGGAATCTTATTCTGCATCCCACTCGCACCTTAACCCTACTGGGAACCCTAAATTTAACCTCACTAACTCTAACTGGAATCCTATCTCTAACCCTAACCCTAACCCTAACCCTAACTGGAATTCTATCCCCTATCTCACGCTAACCCTAACCCTAATCGGTAACCCCAAATTTAACCTCACTAACTCTAATTGGAATCCTAGCCCTCATCCTACTCTAACCCTAACCTTAACACTACAGGGGGGGCCCTAAATTTAATCATACTAACGGGAATTCTATGCATAAAAACAATTACATTGCTAAAAAGATGAGAGTATTACAATATAGAATATAGGGATAGAAACTATACATAGGGGTATATAGGGTTCCTATTAAAATGAAAAAAACGATATAACATTAAAAAAACCCAAAAACATTATAAAAACTATAAAACATATTAAAAAACTAAAACAGTTAAAAGATATAAATAAAGTTAAAATTTTAGTTGAAATGGTTAAATACAGTTAAAATATAGGTTATGTAATGCATTTAGTAGTAAAAGATAACAACATAGGGTTAATTTTGAAGTTATGTTACTTTTAACACAAGTTAAAATGTTTTTTTAAAAAAAGAGCAAAAGGAAAAAAAAGGGGGACATGCCTAGAAGCCTCAGTTTGTTTTGGATGTCGGAGGGTGAACATCACTTAAGAGTAGAGCTGCTTTGCTATTGTTATTATTAAAAGAAAGTGTGCCACGACCTGAAGAAGGCCCTTACAGGCCGAAACGTTGTCAGGGCACACGCATAATAGGTTGTTACAGGTATTTTGCTTTGAATTGCGGATTTTTTTGTTTTTTTGTTTTATTGATGTTTGGTTTTGTTTCTTTCATTCTAATACATTATAAATTGATACCGAAACTAATAAATAAGAAACAACAAAAATAAAGATTACGTAAATAGCCAAGGCAAACTCAAATTAAGGAAGTAAATATCATGGAGGGTGGGGGTTGGACAGAGGTCCGCTATGGGCGGGGCCACCAGCCTACATACCCCAGGGATTGGAACCAGGGTTACGGGAGGCGTAACCAAGGGTGGATGGACCGTGCACCATCCTTTCCTACAGGAAGAGGGGGCAATGCCCCCAATTCCTGGTGGGGAAGTGTTCAGTTCCCCAAACCTAACCCTAACCCTCTAACCCTAACCCTACTAACCCTAACCCTAACTAACCCTAACCTAACCCTAACCCTAACCCTAACCCTAACCCTAACCTAACCTAACCTAACCCTAACCCTACTAACCCTAACCCTAACCCTAACCCTAAACCCTAACCCTAACCCTATTTCATCCAACCCTAATTTTAGTTAACCCTTAATTTGTTAACCCTAATTGTAAGTAACCCTAGTTTACCCAATGTTAAATTAATCCCAACCCTAGATTTATTAACCTTAACTTTGATTTAACCCTAACCTTAACCATTTGTTAACCCTAATTTTAAATTAACCCCAATCACACTCAACCCTAATTGGATTAATCCTAATTTTAACCTTACCCTAACCTTAACCATTTGATCCCACCCTAATTTACGCAACCTAATTATCAATTAACCCTAATTAACCCTAATTCCATAATTAATTAGTTATAAATTTGATTATTTAAGGAGTTCTACATTTACAGAATTAAAAACAAAATAATAATTGCTAACCTACTATATACACAATATACAGGATTTAATTAATTAATTAATTAATTAAAAACATATATATACACTATTTACACTAATTACATATAAGAATAAGACTGGTGAAGAAAAGACATTGGAATAAATACACTGGTAAAAACTAAAAATGAGTCACTAAAAAAGGGGAACCAGCTAAATCTTGTCACTTCACTTTCACTTTTGCTAAAAGACTTCACTTTCACTTTTGCTTTCGAACGAGCAACAGCTCTTGATATAACAGTAGGATAGTAGAAATTGTGTGCTAAAACCTGAAGAAGGCTTGACATAAGCCGAAACGTTGTTGGCACACACAAAGACAGAATTGGATAAAGACAAATATAATTGAATAAAAACAACTTTGTTTGATAGTTTCTTTATTATTTTTTATTTTTTTATTAAATTTTTTTTTTTGAAAAAACATTTTTTGGCATCTTTACAATAACAATCCATACATTAGCAATACTATACCTGATAATTCATTGTAGAACATACAATTTATAAACTAGACAATAGAACATTTATTAATTATATAGCAAAGGCGACAGGAAAATCCGTAAATGAATGACAAAGACAGAAAACTAAGAAACAGATACAAAAACAATAAAAACTGAAAAAATACAACAAAACATACAAAAACATTACAAAAATATATACTAAAACAACAAAAACAATTAAAAAACTAAAAGTATAAAAAAACAAAAAAAGTGTTCATAAAAATACAAATTACACAAATTTACAACAAAATGATGGATGAGGGATGGACAGTGGCCCGGTATGGTCGCCGAGGCCAAAATAAATAGACAGGAGTTGGGAATCAAGGTGGAGGGAGATTCCAGGGGTGGAAGGCCAGTGCACCTCCCTTTCGCTCCGACGGTCGGCCGGAGGCCTTTGACCATCGGGGTGGAAGGGTTCAGCCTCAATTTCCTAAACCAAATTGAAGTAACTCAAATCAGAGTACATTAAAGGGGAATTCTTCCGCGTGTCTCAGTGGTGGGGCCGGGCGGTTGCGTAGTGTGGAGCTTGGGGGATGGACAGTGCATTTCCTTCCTCTCGGGGGCGCTCGCGTCCCCAGAGGGGGAGGCTCGGATTCCCTTCCCTAACCCTAACCTAACCTAACTAACTAACCCTAACCCTAACCCTTTTTTTTTTTTTAAGAAAAAGAAAGGGGGGGGGGAAAAAAAAAAAAAAAAAAAAAAGAGTTTGGAGGATGGACGGAACATAATGTAACTCATGGAAGGAGGTTGGCACGCCAAATTCGGCCAATTAGAAGAAAAACAAAATGAAAAGTCTAAATTTAGAAAACTAAGAAAAACAAAACAAAGACAAAAAAGTCACAAACACAAAGTCAAATAAGGACACAGAGTGATCAAAAGCAAGTTTATTAACTTTGGAGGATGGACGGAACATAATGTAACTAATGGAAGGAGGTTGGCACGCCAAATTCGGCTAATTAGAAGAAAAACTAAATGAAAAGTCTAAATTTAGAACACTAAGAAAAACAAAACAAAGACAAAAAGTCACAAACATAAAGTCAAATAAGGACAAAGGGTGATCAAAAGCAATTTTATTCACAAAAAAACAAATGGAAGTCAAATAAGACAAAAATTAAAGTCAAATAAGGACACAGGATGATCAAAAGCAACAAAAAACAAACTGAAGTCAAACAAGACAAAAAATAAAGTCAAATAAGGACACAGGATGATCAAAAGCAACAAAAAACAAACGGAAGTCAAACAAGACAAAAAATAAAGTCAAATAAGACAAAAAGGTCAAAACAAACAAAACCAAATACGGAACAATTGAAGTCAAATAAGACAACAAAAAGGTCAAAACAAACATAAAACCAAATAGAAGTAACTCAAATCAGAGTACATTCAAGGGGAATTCTTCCGCGTGTCTCAGTGGTGGGGCCGGGCGGTTGCGTAGTGTGGAGCTTGGGGGATGGACAGTGCATTTCCTTCCTCTCGGGGGCGCTCGCGTCCCCAGAGGGGGAGGCTCGGATTCCCTTCCCTAACCCTAATCTAACCCTATCTGTAACCCTAATCTAACCCTAGTAGTATGGATGATCAAAAGAAAAAAAACGCCAAAAAACATTACATACAACAATAAAAGGTTATTAATGAGGATCAAAATGGTTAAAAGGGTTATTAAATAGTTAAACAGTTATCAAAATGTTATTAAAACAGGATTAAATATGGTTAAAAGGGTTAAATAGTCATTAAAGTTATTAAAAAGTTAAAAAGTTATTAAAAAGGATTAATAAGGGTCAAAAGAGTTAAGAACAGTTAAACCATAGTTCATAAGTTAAATGGCATTAAAAGCAAAAAAAACTGAAAAACTACAAAACAACCCAAAAAATATATAAAAACAATATTAATACTATTAAACCTAATTAATAATCAAGTGTTACAACAAAAACAAGGTTATGTCAAATTAATACATCATTTAGTTGGACATAAAGTCATTTATAGGGACATTGCAAAACATTTGGCTATTATGGGGTTAATTTCTAAATTGAAACAAAATGTTAGTGTTGTAAAAAGAAAAGCAAATACAAAGACAGCAGAGGTTATATAAGGATGTGCACTCATTTTGGCTCAGTTCGAGTTGGTTCACCGGAGTGCGAACATCGCAAACCTGCTGTGCTGTGACTGTGTGCCATTAGACCTGAGGAAGGCTCAAGGAGCCGAAACGTTGTCTGGGCACACAGAATTGGACCGGAAGTCACAGCTTATTTCAGATTTGGCCATTTTTTTTGTTATTTTTGGGTTTTGTAAAAAATATTTTTTTGGGTTTTTTTTTTGCAATTATATAAAAATACATTATCAATACAGATCTAACCTAATAAACAGCATAATTGAAAACAACCATTATTATTTATATAGCAAAGGCGAATCCACCACAATAAATAAATAAATAAATATTACTGGATAAAAGATAAATGTACACAAATTAAAAACACAAAGATGTGGAATGACAGTGGACCCAAGTCCACTATGGACGACGACGCCAACAGGCGCGTCACCAGGAACGGGAGGACGGAGGGGAGCATTGGGGGAAGGACCGTGCACCCCCCCCTCCCGATCCTGGAAGGGGGATTACGTCCCTGTGTCCGGGAGAGCTCGGTTCCCCTCACCTTACCCTACTAACCCTAAAACTATAAAAATGTTAAAAACAAAAAAGTATAAAAGTATTAAAACTCTATAAAAAAACAAAAGGAATACAAAAATCATTCAATAAAGAAGTTATTTTATACATTTCATAAGTGATAATAGAATATAGTTTATATAGGGGTAGAAGTTCATATTAAGTTAATGGCGATTATAGGGTTAATTTTGAGCAAGGGAAACAACTTCATTTTTTTTTTTAAAAAGTGTAAAAATACATGACATGGCTGGGTATATAAAAGGCAGAACGCTCAGTTCACTTTGGTTGCTCAAAGGGGAAGGATAGAAAATTTTGTTACTGTGATTGAGTGTGCTTCGACCTGAGGAAGGCTCTAGGAGCCGAAACGTTGTCGGAGCACACCGATTGGTCGACATCACAGTTTTTGAAAAAATGTTTGTCTTTTTTAGGGTTTTTTATAGCTAGAAATACATTACAAATATATAACAAAATTATAACCACAATTATTAATTATAGAAAAAAGGCGACAGTAAATCAAGAAACAATTAACACAAACAAATGAAAAACAAAATGGAGTGGGGGGAGTGGACGCATGTCCAATATGGAAAGCGGGCCCAACAGGTTCGCCGCCAAGAGTGGGGAAAGGGAGACGGGGGATGGCGCAGGGGAATGGACAGTGCACCTCCCCCCCAATCCCGGAATGGGAATAATTTCCAATGTTCCGGGAGAGGGAGGGTTCGGTTCCCCTCACCTAACCCTAAAAAAAAAATAAAAAAAGAATTTGAGACAGTAAACATGACAGTTCGAAATTTGCTCAAAATGGCAATCGCGAAACCGCAGCGTTGACATACAAGCGACAGTCCCGCCACGAGGACGGCAATTGTGCATTGAAACACCATGTAAACACTCGAAAACTGCTTTGCGCCACACACGCAAATGGTAAAACGCCAAGCCAGACGCCACGAAGTCAATTATCCATTTAGGGGTCGAGTAAAGTTCAAACTTTGCTCAACAAAATGGCGACCACGTCGCAGCAACGTTAACGCCGTATCCAAGCGACACGTCCGTCACGAGGACGACGGCAATTGTACGTTACAACACCGATAAAACACTCAAAACGCCTTCACACCACTCACGCAAAGTGTAAAAACCCAAGCCAGCGACGCCACGAAGCCAATTATGCATTTGGGCGTCGAACAAAGTTCAAACTTTGCTAAACAATGACGACCGCGGAGCAGCAGCGCTGCCGCGGTGACGTCATGTTTAAGCGACAGTCCCGCCACGAGGACGGCCGCAATTGTACGTTACAACACCGACAAAACACTCAAAACGCCTTCACATCACTCACGCAAAGTGTAAAAACCCAAGCCAGCGACGCCACGAAGCCAATTATGCATTTGGGCGTCGAACAAAGTTCAAACTTTGCTAAACAATGACGACCGCGGAGCAGCAGCGCTGCCGCGGTGACGTCATGTTTAAGCGACAGTCCCGCCACGAGGACGGCCGCAATTGTACGTTACAACACCGACAAAACACTCAAAACGCCTTCACATCACTCACGCAAAGTGTAAAAACCCAAGCCAGCGACGCCACGAAGCCAATTATGCATTTGGGCGTCGAACAAAGTTCAAACTTTGCTAAACAATGACGACCGCGGAGCAGCAGCGCTGCCGCGGTGACGTCATGTTTAAGCGACAGTCCCGCCACGAGGATGACCGCAATTGTACGTTACAACACCGATAAAACACTCAAAACGCCTTCACACCACTCACGCAAAGTGTAAAACCCCAAGCCAGCGACGCCACGAAGCCAATTATGCATTTGGTCGTCGAACAAAGTTCAAACTTTGCTAAACAATGACGACCGCGGAGCAGCAGCGCTGCCGCGGTGACGTCATGTTCACAAGACGCTATCACACTCCGAGTGCGTGCCCGAGTCAAACATGTCAAAAACACGCTCAAAAAAGTCAGTACACAGCAAAAACAACATTCATTGCTAGAGAGCGTGAAGCAGCGTGCTTACCTTGGCTGGAACAAATGAAGGCGAAAGTAACTCACTCGCCTCACCCGTTTAAGGATCCAAACCGGAAATAGAGGTTTTGCATTAACCAATCATAGATGTTTTGCATTAACCAATCAGCTTAGTGTGCGTACCTTTTGGCGCCAAATGCGACCAATCAGATGACCAAGTCCTAATTATGTCCTAGAAATGTCCATTTCTCGTGCTTGATTGAAGTCATTCACGTGATGCCGAAGTCTGCTGTACTCGTACTAGGAGGAAAGGTTGTCGAATGTGTTTCATTTGCATCACAATTTTTATTTTTGAAATAACTGAATGGTTCAGGGTCACTACACACAATGGAAGTCCTTCATTCGAATGTTATATTTTCAAAGAAATTTAGAAAAAAAATATTCCCCAAAAAGTTTGGATTCTGCAGCTTTTGCCATAAATGTAGTACAATTTTTACATAGTTGTTTCATTAGTTTGCATTGATTCTCATGAGGCCACAATTTGGGTATAAGTGCATTACTTTTCTATTTACAAGTGGAGGTATTTTTCACTTTACTTGCACAATGCACTGCAACAATCACTTTATTCCTTACTGGATGGATTCACAAACAACATACAGGACACACTGAGGCATTTGACACGCACGCCTGTCATGCGATAGTCCAGCTGAAAGCAGAGTTGTGTTGGGAAAAGAGGCAAAGTCAGTTTATGACAGAACAGCTTTATAGCTACTCACTCGAAACATTTCATTAATCAACAATTAAGAGAAATGACACCTTCATATCGTGTCAGCTTTGTTGGTCACAATGTATGTAGGGAGAAGCGGCGGCAAGCATTTTCATACAAACCGAACAGACTTACATGCAGGTATTAATAAAACTTACTTTTGAGTCAGGCACGTTGGGAGCAGCAGCAGACGGACATTTATCACGCCATCAAGTCATTTTTATTTCCAAAGCTTATCTTTGTTACATGACGGAACAACTGGCAACACGCACACACTCGTGCAAACACCCAGCATTGCGGAATCATTGTTAACCCCATTAAATTACATTCAAACAATCCTTGATAAAAATTGTATATATATGACTTCAAGTGATATATAATATATATGAGTGATATATAATATATATCACTTGACATGCCATGTTCCTAAAGCGCCACGACCACAAGCGATTACAAACTCCAATTGCGCGCTCCTACAAAAACCACGCTGTATCCTATAGGTTGGATATCATTGGCGTTGGGTGGAATACTTGCATGTCCAAAACCATTACTTTTCAGGAAAACAAAATAACTGCGTCTTTATTAACGCTGCATCATCAAAGAGCAAGCAATTTACAACGCTCAGTCATTTACAACGCTCAGTCATTTGGAAGAATAACAGTCCCACGTGTGGACTGAACAACAGTATCAATTGGTGAAAAAATATTCAATTGAACAGATTTGGGTAAATCACTGATGGTGTAGTGGTACACTCGCCTGACTTTGGTGCGGGCAGCGTGGGTTCAGTTCCCATTCACTGACAGTGTGAATGGTTGTCCCTGTCTATATGTGCCCTGCGACTGACTGGCGACCAGTTCAGGGCGTAGTCCGCCTTTCGCCCAAAGTCAGCTGGGATAGGCTCCGGCGCAGCGCCCCGCGACCTTTAAGCGGTGTTGAAAATGGATGGATAGACTGACCAAATTTGGTCCGATGCCCACAATATGTACTCTATATACACGTGCGCACAAAAATGATTTACAAGAGTTCTTCTAAAAACAGTACATATTTAACAACTGGCCACAACTTTAGGACCAATTATCATGTATAAAATACTTTTTGGATTGAAAATGTCAGAGAGGTATTCATTTTTTTTTAAATCACTACGCATGCTACTTTGTGTTGAAAACAATCGGAGCTGGCACGCTGACATCTAATTATGTTAATGTTGCAACCGACATCGGCAGTGTGCAAGCACGCATGTTCTCAGGACAAAGGCTATTTCGGCCGGTGAGGCTCTCAAAAAGGGAAGGAGAACACATTTGTGAACATTATGGAAAGGGCGGAAAAGGAATGCTGTGTGAAAGCAGCTTCAAGTAGCTGGCCATGCAGCTGCAAATTTTACCTCACCGGGCCACGAGAGGGAAGCAAAGTAACCTGCTCAAAACAGTCCAAATTCCAATTTGTCTGCGAGATGACTTTGGGTGTGTTTTCTCGGCTGTTCCACCCTGAGAGCGAGCTGTTTGACTTCTGCTTGTGGAGCTTTTCCTTCACCCTCTTCACCTTGGGCATGATCTTAAGCTTTATGCTGCTTTTACTACTGGGACGCACCAACCCCTGGATGCACACACAATCACGTGTGGCACAAAACACACGAGCACGCACACTAGGGTGTTTCGCAATCCTTACCTCCTCAGCACAGTGCATTAGTGGACAGATCCAGTGGATGTCATGAAATGGTTTAAATACAGTTAAAATAGAGGTTATTTAATGGATATAGTAGTAAAAGACAACAAAATAGGGTTAATTTGAAGTTATGTTACTCTTAACACAAGTTAAAATGTTTTAAAAAGAGCAGCATATAAAAGGCGGACAAACCTAGAAGCCTCAGTTTTGTTTTGGATTTCGGAGGGAGAACATCACCAAAGAGTATAGCTGCTTCGCTGTTGTTGTTTAATTAAAAGAAAGTGTGCCACGACCTGAAGAAGGCCCTTACAGGCCGAAATGTTGTCAGAGCACACGCATAATAGGTTGTTATAGGTTTGAATTGCGGATTTTTTTTGTTTTTTTGTTTTATTGACTTTTTGTTTTGTTTCTTTCAGTCAAATACATTATAAATTAACACCAAAACTAATACATAAGAAACAACAAAAATAAAGATGACTTAAATAGCCAAGGCGAACTCAAATAAAGGAAGCAAATATCGTGGAGGGTGGGGGTTGGACAGAAGTCCGCTATGGGCCAGCCCACATACCCCAGGGATTGGAACCAGGGTTACGGGAGGCGGAACCATGGGTGGATGGACCGTGCACCATCCTTTCCTCCAGGAAGAGGGGGCAATGCCCCCAATTCCTGGTGGGGAAGTGTTCAGTTCCCCAAGACCTAACCCTATAGGGGAATTATTTCCCCTATACTGGGAGAGGGAGGGTTCGGTTCCCCTCACCTAACCCTTCAGTTCCCCAAACCTAACCCTAACTAAACCTAACTGGAAAGTTATACATTTTTTTAACATATACAAATGTTGATTTCTGCAGACAGCAGATAAAAAACATTACATGCGTGTCCTTTTCACACTCACTTTATTTGAACCTTTTACAACTATATTAACAACATACTTCTTCAGATAGGTAAAATAGTACTTTGAAAATTTGAAACAAAGGCAGTAGAAATCATCATCACCTGCACTGGGAATCAGCACACAGGCATTGTGGGACATTGAGGTCAGCTGGTTTCGGATAGGCTGAGTGTTCAGCTGCAGGATGCCAGACTCTAAAAAACAAAACCAGAACCAAAGCTAAATGACTTCTACTCATATGTTTGTTGTGTTACTGACAGAGTGGGAGCGTGGCAGACAAGGGAAATGGCACATGACATAAATAACGACACAAACCTCACTGAGGTACACGAATGTAGTCTTGGGGGCAGCTGAGGCCACGTGGTTAAGATCTCCGCCTGCTACCGTGAGGATCCCACTTCAAGTCATCAACCAGCACAAGAGCGTGCACCAGCATCCTCCCACCCCCGATATCCCTCGGATGCCCAGCCGTGGTGCCCTTGACCGAGACACCAATACCCTGGAGTGCTCTCTGGGTGCTGAAGTACACCCTTGCTCCAGTGTGTGTTTACTGTGTTCACTACTCTCACTGGTTAAATACATTTTATTTGCGCATCAGGGACACTGTGTAAATGGAAGTGAATGTGGTCTTTGGTAATGCAGTACAAAATTGTAAAAATTGATTACTATCAAAATTATTATTTCATTCAGAATGATTTAGGTATAACACTGTACGGTCACACTGTAATTGTAGGAAATTTATTTTGCTTTGTAAAATAAGAATAGAGAAGATTTGCTAATATAGTCCGTCAGAGCTGCAGCAAATGCAGTTATCAATATCCTTTCACCGTCATTCCATTCATACTGTGTTATGTGTTTTTCTTTGCGCATTAAGGACAAAAGTCCTGTTTTTGTTTTAAGTTCTCATTTTAATAAAGACCGTTGAAGCAACAAGTCTTTCCTCATGTTTTTCAGATTGTAGGGTGAAAAGCTGCAGCTGGCTAATACTGTGGACTGAATAGTTGGCAACAGTAGGGAGATGAAATGCCAGTATTTTGGGGGTAATAGCCTGTCAGCTACATATTCATCCATCCGTCCATTTTCTGAGCCGCTTCTCCTCACGCGGGTCGGGGGCGTGCTGGGTTAACCCTATCCCAGCTATCATTGGGCAGGAGGCGGGGTACACCCTCAACTGGTTGCCAGCCAATCGCAGGGCACATACAAACAAACCACCATTCGCACTCACATTCACACCTACGGGCAATTTAGAGTTGTCAATTAACCTAGCACGTATGTTTTTGGGATGTGGGAGGGTGTGGGTGCCGCCTCAGCTACATATTGAAAAATTTAAAAAAAAACACAATTGAACTAGTATGTTTTTAGACCATTGAGCTTAGTCCTAAATTTTTAATTATGAACTATTAACTCAACTAGTTCATTTTTAGAACTGTCAACTAGTTTGCGTAGGAAATTAACTTTCCCAATACTGATCCAGTATTACTTCACATCGCAATATATATCACAGCTTTTTTTTAAAAATCGCAATGTCTTTTTGTTTTTCCTCATGTCGTACAGCGCTAATTTATGACCATGAATATGATTATTCTATCTAATCAAAACTCAACTTCAACAAAGTTGACTAAGTGCACAACAAAGGAAGATAAACAAGAATTGATTCAAAGGGGGACACTGATCCCTAAAGCCAAACTAGACGAGACACCAAATCAAAATTTGTCGAAAAGTGAGGATTCCTGAATGCAAAACAATCTTGAGTGCAGTGACACTAACCCTAACCAGCTGATGTTTAACTCACCAGCTGATGTTAGGACCACAGGATGAAGGCCAGAGAGAAGAATAAGAAGAGAAAGAGAAACATCTCCTATAATTCTTTGATTTGTCGTTTCTGAGCTTCAATGAATTCTTCCAAATCTTTGTTTCTCTACGATGGACAATTTCAAAGTTGATGAGCAAACATAGAAAAGTAATGTATTGCGCAGGTTGTTTGGAGCACTTACCTGTTGTGTGGCTTGCAGCAGATCCATTCGTTCTTTGAGGATCTGAGCATCTCGCTCCCTCAGCTCGCACATCACAACTCGTTTCCATTGGTCCATTGCGCTCTTAAGCCCCTCCCTCTGGTCCTCTGTTAACATGTCATTCACACAACCGTCCTTCTGTCCAACAATTCTGGACTCATCCTGTTGCCGTAGCACCTCATACAACATGGCCTCCAGCTCCAGGATCCTCTGTGTGACAACCTTGTCGATCAGTGGTCCACCAGGAGATTTTAGTTCAGTTTACCTTATGAGCCTGATCCACGGAGCGCTTCCTGAAGTCGAGCTCTTCATCGAGGTAGCCCTTCTGCTTGCAGAACAAATCCTACCAGCATAACACGCACACACGATTCATGGTCGGAGTTGCTCTTGTACATTCCTGTGGTTCCTCTTTACAGATGTTAGGGTTTACCTTCTCACTTTCAATGTCCAACATCTTCTGTTGCAGTGCTGACTTTGTCACTTCAATGGATTCCAACCACTGAGGAAATAACCACATTATCAAACTTTGTGTGTGCATTTGTGTGTGTGTGTGTGTGTGTGTGTGTATGTGTGTATTTGTGTGTGTATGTATGTGTAACCTTCTCAGCAAGGGTGAGAACAGTCCTGGCATGAATCACAACCACCTGCTCGTCATTGGCCAGATTCTGCAGGACACAATAACAACAGCATTAACAATCTGGCAGCGTGCTAACAAGCTTCTTTGAGTATGTACTCACGGCCCTTACCAAATTTATATCTTGAGCCAACACAGTAAGACTAGCACAAGGTGCTGCATGATCGTAACAAGTCAAACAACAACAACATGCTTGCTTGATACAAAATAAGTTCAACATACACTTACGGCGTTATCGCCTAGGATGTCCAACTTCTTCATCAGGTCACTGATCACGATGTCCTGGAGAAACATATGCACACAAACAAGCTGACACCAGCTCCTATTTTGAAGGACTGCTGTAATGGATGTGTTACGTACAGTTACGCCCTCCGCCTCGCAATACACTTGCAATGGACTGACGCTGTCTGGGAAATGGCCGTTCATGGCAGTCAAGTTAGGACATAATTCTGTTGGATATACGTTGATCTATATGGACATAACAAAACATTTGGCCAATATGGGGTTAATTTCTACATTGAAACACTAAATGTTAGTGGTGTAAAAAGAAAAGTAAATACAATGACAGCAGAGGTTATATAAGGATGTACACTCAGTTTGGCTCAATTCGAGTTGGTTCACCGGAGTGCGAACGTCGCGAACCTGCTGTGGTGTGACTGTGCCATTACACCTGAGGAAGGCTCAAGGAGCCGAAACGTTGTCTGGGTACACAGAATTGGACCGGAAGTCACAGCCTATTTCAGATTTGGCCATTTTTTGAGTTGATTAAAATATATTTTTTTAGTTTTTTGGGGGGAATTATATATATATAAAATACATTATCAATACAGATCTAACCTAATAAATAGCACAATTGAAAACAACCATTATTATTTATGTAGCAAAGGCGAATCCATTACAATTAATAAATAAATAAATATTACTGGATAAAATATAAATATACACATCAATTAAAAACACAAAAATGTGGAATGGACAGTGGACCCAAGTCTACTATGGACGACGACGCCAACACGTCGCCAGGAACGGGAACAGGAGGACGGAGGGGAGCGTAGGGGGAAGGACCGTGCACCTCCCTCCCGATCCTGGAAGGGGGATTATATCCCTGTGTCCGGGAGAAGGAGGGCTCGGTTCCCCTCACCTAACCCTTCATTCCCCTACCCTAACCACTAACCATAACTAACCCTAACCCTTATAAAGATAAATAAATGAATAAGAATAAATAAATTACTTATTAGAAAATCTCATTAACATTACGATAAATTAGGGGACAACAATAAAAACCAAGCATAGGATACAGATTAAGACATTCAAGAAGGAAAGGGAACTAATATGTGCATAAAAACAATTACAAAATGAATTAAATTTATAGGACAGTTAAAAAACTATAAAATTACATAAAATGGTAAATATGTTCCTAAAAATATGATAGGATAACAATACAGATTACAGGGATTGAAATTATATATAATGCATATAGAGTTCTTATTAAAAAAAGAAAATAACTAAATAACATTTAAAAAACACATAAAAACTATAAAATCTGTAAAACACATAAAAAAACAGTTAAAAGATATTAATAAGGTTAACATTTTGGTTAAAATGGTTTAAATACAGTTAAAATAGAGGTTATTTAATGGATATAGATAGTAAAAGACGACAACAACATAGGGTTAATTTGAAGTTATGTTACTTTTAACACAATTTATGTTACTTTTAACACAAGTTAAAATGTTGTAAAAAGAGCAGCAGATAAAAGGCGGACAAGCCCAGAAGCCTCAGTTTTGTTTTGGATTTCGGAGGGAGAACATCACCAAAGAGTATAGCTGCTTCGCTGTTGTTGTTTTTTTCTTAAAAAGTGTGCCACGACCTGAGGAAGGCCCTTACAGGCCGAAACGTTGTCAGGGCACACGCATAATAGTTTGTTATAGGTTTTTTGGTTTGAATTACGGATTTTTTAGTTTTTTTGTTTCATTGACTTTTTGTTTTATTTCTTTGATTCAAATACATTATAAATTAATACCGAAACTAATGAATAAGAAACAACAAAAATAAAGATTACTTAAATAGCCAAGGCGAACTCCAATAAAGGAAGCAAATATCATGGAGGGTGGGGGTTGGACAGAGGTCCGCTATGGGCGGGGCCGCCAGCCTCCATACCCCAGGGATTATAACCAGGGTTACGGGAGCCAGAACCATGGGTGGATGGACCGTGCACCATCCTTTCCTACAGGAAGAGGGGGCAATGCCCCCAATTCCTGGTGGGGAAGAGTTCAGTTCCCCAAACCTAACCCCAAACCCTAACCCTAATAGAGGTAAATTAACCAATTTTAAGGGTAAATCAAGTGCTGCACCCAAGTTGGTGAGGCTTGGCTATCGCCTGGAGTGGTGGGGATTTACCGTGCACTCCCTCCTAACCCGCAGAGGCTCCGTTCCCTCACCTAGAACATACAAACTCATAATACATGATTGAAATTATGAAGAGAAAACATCTGTGATGTTTGTGCAATTAATTTCCATTCCCACTTAGACAGACAGAGGAAGTTTAATGAATTACATTTGACCTTACACTGTTTCAAAGGTGCACAATTGGCTGAGCGTTCTTTCAGATTCTGTTTACACAGAAAAGCGTTTTCAGACAGTAGAGCCTTTGACACTGAAATACCAGACACCCCCCCCCCCCCCCCATCCCCCCAGCCCATTCAACCAGCCAGCAAAATTCCCACTGAGGGTGAAAATGAGTGAGTAAAGTACAAATTTATTACTTGCTATGATCATTTACGTCATGCACTGAATCACCAAACCCCAACTTGCTATTAGAGGGTTCATGTTAATGTTCACATCATGTGTTACTTGGGTTTATGTGGAAAGCTAAGTCCAACATCACTCAAAATGTCAACTCTACTTGTGTCTGGGATGTTTCAGGTTGCAGGTGGTTCTGCTCTGATTGTTCTTCCGCACAAGCAAGGATCGTAATTCAACCTGCACCCCACAAAATGACCTTTGGTGCAGGAGGGGGATTCCACAAAAACTAATCAGACAATCGGTGTGCTTGTTGTGTGCAGAGAAACTGTGCAAACTTTACAGGACATGTTGCAACCGTGCAGGAGAGACACTTCCATAAGGAGAAATTGGCTTGTGTCACAGGTGGTGCATGGAGGACCGACACACATCTGAGGCCCAAAACAGGAAAGACATAGCAAAAGTCCTTTGATCACTTCCTGCTCACTGCTGTAAAGGTGGACACTTCTGTCGGAAGTCCAATGTAAGCTGGTCTAGGAAACTGCATAACCTTTCCCAGAAGAAATAATGAGGTATTCATAAAAATAGGTAATTCAAGTGACATCAGCATGGAAGTTGACAAAGAACAAGTACCTGTGATCTTGCATGAGGTCCACTTGTTGAGTCCTTACATTGTTGTGTTACTCTTGGCACTATTAAAGAAACATAAAATCCGCACTGCAATTGACTGGTGACCAGTTCGGGGTGTACACCGCCTCTCACCCGAACATAACTGGGATGGTCTCCAGCACTCCTGCGACCCTTGTGAGGATAAGTGGCTCAGATAATGGATGGATAAAATACACATTGAAAAATAGGGTCAGATCAGCTGATGCACTTTAAGGATTGAAGTTGCAGAGTTGGCATGGGTCATGCATTATTCAGCCTATGAAGTTACAAGGCCCCACTGTATGTCAAAGACTGGAACCCTGAACGTTACAAAATCAATTTACTGTACCGTGTATTCTAACCAAGGTCATGGATAAGATGGAGCCTATCCCAGCTGACACCCTGGGCTGGTTGCCAGTTAATCACAGGGGACACAGACAAACAACCATTCGCATTCACACCTATGGACAATTTGTTCATCTTAATGAAGCCAAGATACTGTCATGTTTTTGGAATGTGGCAGGATGAAAACAAACGCATGGGTTTTCTCCAGGTACTACAGTAAACATGCAAACTCCACACAGGAAGGACAGATCTCAGATTCAAACCCCCAACCTCACAACTGTGAGGGATATATGCCAGCCACATTAGAAAATTATTTGGAAGAAACATTTTGGACTTCTCTTACTAGTAAAGGATGGTCATGTCAACAAACTCAATGTTTTTGACACGGGAACCTGACACACACACACAAACACACACACACACACACACACACAGTGACATTTGGAGAGATATATAAACGGCAGTGCTACCCGCCGAAAGGCAGAGCATTCCTGATCAGGCCAAAAGCACGGACCTTTCTGACATCAGCATGCTCATCAGGTAGGTCCTCACTCCCACAATGCAACTCTCCACACACATACAATGGTGTCTACATTTGTGTGCATACATTAAGAATATCTTGGAAGACCAAGGTGATCATAATGAAATGAAACACAACACCCAGTGTAGTAGTAGTGCTTCACATAGCTGGTTGAATGTGTCAGACTGTGGTCATCGAGAAAATGTGATGCAACCATAATCTACATTGAGGCTGACCAACGGTGTATGTGCTCTTTGTACAAGCAGAAGCTTTACACACTTATTGTGACTTGCAGAAAGGTGCTCCTCCTCTCATTGGCCATGTTGGTCATGCTGGTGCACGGAGACATCAACACCGACGGTGAGTCACGACCAGTCAAAGTCATCAATCATGGAGCTTTCTCATTGGTCAATATCTTTTTTGCCACTCAGACTCCACGTCCGATGAAATTTCCACAGGTGAGAATAAATTATTAGCACTTATTGTGGAAGAAGAGTGACTTGTTCTGATTGAGAATGCTGTACCTGAAACAAATATTTGGAAACAAAAGTGACGTTTGTTTTTTTTTTAACCTTTGCAAAGAGTTCAGACATCTGGAGGGTCTGGCCAAGGGGGTCTCAAAGCTGGATTTTTGATACCTTACATGCAAATGATCTGCTCAATACACATACTACAGAGAGACAGCCCGGTGGTCAAAGAAAGGAATAAAGGTCTCGAAGGGGGCAGGGGTTCCTTCCTTTTGTGGGAAGGCATGCTGTCGGCTTGACACCACTTTTCACATTTGTTTTTGAGAACACAGACTGGAGTGACTTCTTGTGGCCAACCGTTGTGATTCACTGTTAAAGTACAACAACAACATACACCATTTATACAATATCAAGTGTGAAATTTTCAATGACATACTCATGCCAACAAGTCGGCGCCGTCATGAACTTTTTGTCGCATTTGTTTTCCTGCAGCTCAAGCAGCCAATCAGGTAACGGTGGTCGGTACGTCTCATTTGGACAACTGGCGGTGAAATCCTGCCCTTTGTCCGCACATCATATTCTTCATCCAAATGTGCTGTTGAGGCGTTCAATGACATCATGGTTCTTGATTCACGTTCCAGAAGCTGCAGTGACAAACAACGGTGCAGAAGTGGAAGGTCAGATGCCGTATTTGACATAATCACTCTTCAAAGTGTGTTTTGCAACGGGCATGTATTTATGCTTGATTTTCTTCTCAACACAGTGTTCAGCAAATATATTTGGGCAATATGCAATGTAAGGCTTAGGCTGCAGCTGATCTAAATTAACCTAATTGGTAATTACCCAACTCACTTTTGATGTCTCTGTCATTTTGGTAAGTGCAAAGCAAAATTAGATTTTTAATGATAATGCCAGCTCAAATTTGCCTGTGAAAAGGTGAATCGTCATTGAAATTACCCGTTTCTTTCCAAACGCTAAGAGTCCAAATGAAAGCACTTGACAATGCCAAACGCTCTTTTTGCTCTCATACATTGGTTTAGCACTGCTGCTCTGTCCTCAACTTTAGGAAAAATGCCTGAATGCTCACTATTTTACAGATGATGAGAATCCCGACAACAGAGGGAAGGAAAAGTTCAGCTCCCATCCAACGAAAGCTGAAATCCCTGCCATCGCTGTTCTGAGCCCCGCCTCCAATGTGCTCAACCCTTATCGTCCCGACGGTCCGAACGGTCTCACTGTCCGTCCTCAGGCCAAAGTGGCATCAAGGAATCGAGCGTCCAAAAGAAAATCCAAAGTCGCTCGTCATCACGGTTGATCATCGGCAGCACGCCAAGTGCCGCACATGCTAAGCAACACTTCAAGTTTGATAATAAAATATTCAAACTTTGCTGTTTTGTCCATGGGTGTCTCTTTTGACACTTCCTGTTCCTGAAGGAAAATACACTTTAATGGCAGACCTCTTTGTGACAAATACAAGGACAAGAAAGATGTACTCAACTAATTAATGAATACTTCATATACTACTACACTCCTTGTTTGATTATATTTTTCAGTATTTAATGCAATCATCATATCTGTCAACGAGACCTCAGTTCATTACGGGTCAGTGACGTCCCCTGGTATAATTTTTAGTTTCCACTCGACTGCTACTGCATGAAGATTGACTTGTTCAGCATTTGCAGGTGGAATTTGAGCTCAATCCTCTTGAAGACAACAACGCTGTTTGGTTAATTGAAGAGGGTATAGGGGTATGTGTGTGTGTGCCTATAAATGTGTGCCCTGGTTGTATCACCTGGCAGGAGTGTATCAAACAGGACATGATAAGCACTGCACTCGTAACGGGATTCTTGCCAATGATTTCACAACCTGTTGTCAAATGTCACTTTCTGTTACTCACTTATTTAGTTGAGACAACATAGATTTAGACAAGACCAGAAGTTCAGTTTTTTGCTCATCGTTGGATAGAAAATGTGAATTGTGATGTGAATTTGATACATGCTCTCAAAGACAATAGTATGTGTATGTGTGTTGTTGGGGGGGGGCAACAGTAGGCGTAAACATTAGTAAGCTGACTGGCAGCAAAAGATACCATAACTCCAAAATGAAGCACATGGGAAAAAAGGTTCACATTAGATGGTCAGACCTGACACAAATAAAATGAAATGAAAAACGACAACTAAACATACAAAGACTGACAACATGATCGAGTACAAGAAGAAGAAGAATCATATTTATTCTCATTAATTCACACTTTGACATGTATATTAAACTTAGCTAGCACATTTAAGGAACAAAACCTAGGTTTCATGTGGGCTAAATATCATTTTGCAGAAGAAGGCACACACAAGGATTTGTGTCACACACACTCACTCAATATGACCAAACATCTAATGACCGCTATTAGTTCAATGGGGCTTTTTTGAGTCAAGAGCCAAACTGAGCTAAGCAAATTTGGTGCTCATAGATGAACCTGGTCTGGTATGTAGAACGTTTGATGACTTCTTTTGTTATATGTCTATATGACGGGAGTGTGGTAATTTCATAATATTGCCAATGCCAACTAAACAGGAAAACATTTATTTATTTATTTTCAGTATGAACACAGTGAGGAAGCCATATTTGAAAACGTAAAAATCCACCAGTTGCAGATCACGTTCTTCAAGCTTCTGGAATGCGGCAGACTCACTCGTTCAATTTTTATTGCGACTCATCTGTGATAATGATGACGAGGACGAAGAAAATGAATGTCATCCTTGACCTATTAACTGAACTGCACCATAATAACCATGTTGGCACACTTGATTGATAGTAGAGGTTGTCTTCAATTTGTAGGTTCTCATCTTGTCTTGTTGTTTCATTCTTTTCTGGTCATCTTGTCCTCTTGTCTTCTTTTTCCTTCTCCTCTACTCTGTTCTTTTCATCTTGTCATCTTGTCACTGGCTAGCATGCAGGTGGTGAGGTGGGTGGAGCAGAAGGAGGCGTAGCTAAGGGTCATCCATAAAAGAGTCTTCTGTCTCTCGTGTGCTTCGAGAGGTTGAAGTTGAGCTTGTGTGACTGTAGAAGCTGAAGTCGCATCTCGCTGACATTTGCTGCATTGACGTCAACAAAAATGTTCACACGGTGAGCTGACAAATTGTTTCATTGATGTTTTGAATGTTGGCCTTTCTGTGAGTGTAATCCTTCATCTTTGGTTTAGTTGCAAACAAAAATAGGATTGATGCATTCTCGATGATCTTTTCTTTAGCTGATGATAAATTGGACTCTTTTTGCATGTGATCTTGAATGAGCGGCACGGTGGAACACTGGTTAGCACATCTGCCTCACAGTTCTGAGGACCCGGGTTCAATCCCCGGCCCCGCCTGTGTGGAGTTTGCATGTTCTCCCCGTGCCTGCGTGAGTTTTCTCTGGGCACTCCGGTTTCCTCCCACATCCGCAAAACATGCATGCTAGGTTAATTGACAACTCTTAATTGCCCGTAGGTGTGAATGTGAGTGCGAATGGTTGTTTGTTTGTTTGTATGTGCCCTGCGATTGGCTGGCAAACAGTTCGGGGTGTACCCCGCCTCCTGCCCGATGATAGCTGGGATAGGCTCCAGCATACCCGCGAACCTAGTGAGGGGAAGCGGCTCAGAAAATGGATGGATGGATCTTGAATGAAGAAAGTGCCACAAAGCCGGCGACACTCGACCCTTCTTGCTTGGAAAAGAAAAGACGCTTTCTTTTCTTTAACAGGCCAAAACTTTGAAGACCTTGAGCTCACCTCATTTGTCACATGGTCAACTTTTTCAAACCACAAAAGAAAAACAAGTGTGTGTGTGTGTGTGTGTGTGTGTGTGTGTGTGTGTGTGTGCGTGCGTGCGTGTGTTTGTGTGTGTGCACGGGTGGGTGGGTTGTTGTGTGTGTGTGTTGTAGGTGTGTCACACTGTTACCACTCTTCACTCTTGTCACACTTTGTCTGGCTGCTCCACTTCCTGGTGAGATATGTCATCATTAGTCATAAATGACATTTATTTTTCCATTTGATTTGTACATGTAGATTTGAAATGGTAATCACTTTGTTCTATGCCCAATTGATAACTCATCAATTGAACCAGTTTGTTTGTTCCAGTTGATTCTGAGATTATTCCAACTTTCAAAGAATCACTGATTTTTTTTTTTTAGAATAATGAAAACGCAATCCGTTGAGTTTATTGGAACAATAAATGTGGTTTATGTTGCAGATAGAAGTGCGGTTCTGCTCGCTCACCTTGACGGTAATTTTGTTTTGGATGTACACACACATTGACAACAAAACGTGTGCACCTTGGTGAGAAACAACACAAGTGTTGTTGTTGTCTTGAGTATTGTTTCTTCTTGTAGGAAAACCAGCAACACAGGCGGCGACATCACAGCCAGGTAGGCACGTATGCGCTCGAGGCAGGTGGTAGTCCCATCACATGTTGTTATTTTCCTCGAGTCTTTTTCATCCTAGCTTCTGTAGCATTTGGCAGGCGGCGCCTGATCCGAATGAAAGGTGACACGTGAATTGAAAATTAAATCGTTAACATGGTTCTGTGTCAGTGGCATTAGCTACATTAACATGTTCATCATCCACTTTTCAAACTACTTTATCTTTATTCCAAAAATGCTGACCTGTCCTACACTTGCTAACATTTTAGCAACAAAATGACTGACCGTTGAAAACAAGCATACAAACTCATAGCCTGAAGAGTAAATGTCCACAACGATTTTCTGTACGATGTGCAATAAATGCACGATATAAACTTACCTTGCCTTGATGTTGTCGATCTCTGTTTCAGCTCCCACTGTGTCAGGCGATACATCACATTCGCCAGGTTAGACTGTTTCTACATATGTGTGTGTTGTACCTGATGCTAATTAAAAGGTGTCCACAGGTGTCGATAACTCCAAAGAACAAGTTGAAGGTAGTGTGTGACCTTGTCATCGTCGTCATATTCTTATGCTGTTCATGTTAGTGATCCATTATTTTGCATTGATTAGCACAACCAAACAACGAGGACACCAGCCAAGTGGAGCATGAAGGTCTGATTCTTCAAAGTCATCATTAGTGCAATGACTCCTTTGTGTCATGACTGAATTGACAAAGTGTCATGTTCATGTCCGCAGGTGTATACAACTCTCCCGATTCAGGTAGTGTGTCTATTTCAGCTGGGTCATGAAGAAGTCATACATTTGAGGTGTTGCTGTTCTTTAAAAGTAAAATAATAATAATAATAAATACACAATGAGGTTCAACCATTCAAGTCAGTGTGCTGACTAGTTGGGCAACTCTCAGTCTTATGAGTGTTCTGTCCAAGAAGTCATTTCCATGCTAATGTCTGTGGCGTACTGACACCCTGTATGTGAGTTTGTTTGTAGTGATGACATCAACATGTCAACACACAATATCTCCACAGATGTAGGAGCAGAAGGCCCTGACAACTCCTTTACCGAAAGTGACGGTATTACAGTCTATCTTCCTTTGTCTCGTCAAGTCTTTCAAGGTCATGAAATACTTTTTTACCTCGCAGACACAAAACAATGAGTACACATTTGAGAAAGTTTCTATTTTTGGACAGTTCCAGATCCTCCAGAATCGGCAGATTCTATAAAATCACCAGAGTCTGCAGAATCATCAGAGTCTGTGGATACACCAGAGCTCGCAGAGTCACCAAAGTCTGCAGAATCACCAAAGTCTGCAGAATCAGCAGAGTCTGGAGAATCAGCAGACTCTGTGGCATCACCAGTGTCTGCTTATGCACCAGAGTCTGCAGAATCAACAAAGTCTGCAGAATCACCAGAGTCTGTGGAATCATTAAAGTCTTCTGATTCAGCAGAGTCATCGGAATCACCTGAGACCCCAGAATCACCTGAGTCTCAAGAGTCTCTGGAATTGCCAAAATCTCCACAATCGACCAAGTCAGAATCAGGTCAGCTGCTCTTTTATCATAAACTGATACCCTACATCAGATTGAGACATGCTGTTCAAGTTCAGGATTCTGCTATCTTCTGTCATCAGAGTCAAGTTCAGAGGCAAACAAGGACAGATACAAGGCAAGCAGTGATTCTGAGTCTGATGCCGCCACGGCTGGCATTGACGAGGGTGGCAATGGTGCTTACCTATTGGCCACATTTGACTTAGAAGAGGGAGGTGAGGTGGGGCCTGAGGTCTCAGATGAGGAGGAGGCTCAGGCACAGGAAGGAAGAGAGACACCAGAAATCGACTTGTCTGACGCGTCAGACGTGATGGAAGGGGAGGAGATCAGAGAAGAAGAAAACTCTTCCAAGGCTGACAAAGGGTCCGATAGAAGTGTCAGCATGGAGGATGCTGACCTTGACAGAGATGCCATCAGGGAGGATGTAAACATGGAGGAGCAAAATGTTCAAGAACCTGAAGAAAGCTCCCAAATCCTTGACTCCACTGAGGGTGTGTGAAGTCAGAAAACTAAGATGTTCAACTCAAAGTCATTTTCTGACCTTGCTTATCACTTTTTATAGCAACTCTTGTCGAAAAATCAGACTCCACACCATCCCACCCCAGGGTAAATCTCTCATTGACATTTGGCCCCTAATCTTTCAAATCCACAAAAAAAGATGACGTAGAATTGATACTGAATGTTTTTCTTTCTGCAGGAGTGAATTAGCCCTTCAAGCTCCAACTGAGAGGGTGACCACTTTATTATCAAGATCTGAATATACTTCATATAGTCTACTAAATTGTGTGTGACGAGCGTGTTTTGTTTTTGCAGAAGCAAGCATAAGCGTGGGGACTGCTTGGAATACATTTGCCATGACAACTTCCCATCTGGATTGCTCGCTTGTGTCTTTGAGTCTATGTCAAGTGCTTGTTTGTTCATCCGTTACTCTGTCCACTGAATGAACACGTGCACGCTATGTGCACGTCTATTGTGTAGCTGTCGTAGTGAACGTCATAGAGCAATATTGGCTGTATGCTAATAAAGTTTCAACAATCACGTGTCATTCCTTTTCTTCATATTGTTCATTGATAAAGCCTGAACGTGTTGATCAGCTGGCCAAAAGTACAAGCTCACGTCACTGTGTAGTTCAGGCCTGCCCACTTGAAATGTTCCAGAATCTCCAGTAAAATCAACAAAACAAACAAGGATTGATTGTGGAGCGGGGGAATGTAATACTTATTAGGAAAAGTCACAACTTCACGTTTGTTCTTCAGTTGGTTGCAAGCATGTTGTCCATAAGGACTAAAACTGCACCGTGGGAGCATGTGGAGTCAAAACCAAAGAGATTGTATTTATTGTGACCAATTTATGGCACTGCTAGCAAAAAGCCTCTAACTTGGTATTTCAGCTTGGGATACCTCACCCTCTTTCCCTCTCTTTCTATTTCTCTCTGTCTCACAGTCTTTCCCTTAATTCTCTTCCCCCTCTCTCTCATTCTCTCAGTCCCTCTCTTTCTCCATCTCTCTCTCTCATTCTCACTCTCTCTGTCTCTCTCTCGCTCTCTCTCTCCTTTCCTGAAATCCAGATGGAAGGAACAACAGTTTCTGTTGTTTCATTTTTGTAGGCCATTACAAGTTTTGTTGAGAATCTGAAGTTAATTGCAGGTGTGGACGGGGTTGGAGTCAGGTTACACGGTGGGAAGTGTGGCGGTGGGGGTTGCAGTCTGCATTCTACTTATCCACATGGAAGAGTGACTGAGATGAACAAGATGAAGTTTCCCCGAAAGCATGAATGAGGAAAGATGGTGGTTTATACGTGATTCTAACACACACACACACACACCAGTGGCATAACCCCGCCTCCTGGGTATAAAATGCTGAAGCAGATCTTTTCTGCAGAAAAAACATCATGTCGCCTTGGTGAGTAAACTTCTATGGCAGTGATGGTAGTGACTAATTCATGTGCTTGATAGTGACTAAATAATGGACATTATAGTAACTAATTGATGGACAAGATTGTTACAAATTGTTGGATGCAATACTGACTATTCAATGGACTTGGTGGTGATCTATGATGACAACGAAGTAATGAACATGATCGTAACTAATGAATGGACACAATAGTGACTAATTGCTGGAAACGATAGTGACCAATGATTGACCTTGGTGAGATCTGCGATGAGCAACTGCCAATGAATGCGTGAAATGATTGATTCGCATTCCTCAGGAACTTGATCTTGATGTCCTCGCTGGTTGTCTTGGTAACGGCAGCAGTGACAGCTCCCGTGGAGGGTAAACCTAAAAAAAAGCCAATTTGGTGTTCAGATGTGTTCGGATGCGGATATGTGCCTTTTTTCCAGAGCGGGAGGAGGCAGAGCTCACGGGGGAGGCGGAGGGCGACCGGTCCGAGGGTGTCGACCTTTCTGAGGAAGATGAGGGTAGGCCGAGGCCCAGGACGATCCTCGCGGTTGTACTCGGAAAAATGGTGTTAATGGCCTTGAAAGCGGCCCTTCGTCACGGTTGGCCAACAGGCGCAGAGAGGGCAGCTTGCTTCGGAATTGACATAATCAAACTGCTAATTGAATCTAAAAGTATCAAGTTGGAATGATGACGACACATGAATGAAAAGGGATCAGATACTGTGTAGAGTAGATCAAGAAGATAAGGCAAAAGCAAGCGCCACTGCTCTGTGATTAGTTGTGATCTGACACATTCAAAACAAACACGTGCGTGTAGCAGAGAAGATAAAAAAAAAAAATGCAGATGTGTTGTTTTCCTTTCAGATGACGACGACTCCACAAAGAAGGAGGGTGAGACGGGCCCACCTTTCACCTTACGCCAACATAACATAACGTCAATCTAAAATCGCTCTTATTTTGGACAAATGGAATGCCACAACAAATTCAAGTTTTGGAATAGACCAAAGATTTGAATGAAAGTGAACCTTTGTGAAGTTTTTAATTAAGTGCAGGAAACATGAGCACCATTCACCCACCCTCTGCCCTCCTCTCGAGCAGGACCTCCGAAGGCCCACCAGAGCGCAGCGGGGGCTTCAGGTAAGTCGACCCCCGTCGGCTTTTCCAACCTCAAAACTTGTTTTGTTCCACGTTAATCCTGCTTAAAGAGCGAGACTGCTTCCCGAGGAACACGAGCGGGTGTAGTTTCTGGTTTGCGCACTCCATCACGACAACCTGCAAGTCCCAAAAATCTTTTTTAAACAAGATGTTGAATTGTTATAGCTGAGAGAAATTATAGTCGCGATCACCAAAGGTTTAAAGATATTTTGTGTCATGGTCTGTGTTTTGGTTTGTGTTGTGTTTAGTTTTGTTCCATGGTTTCCTGTGTTCTGTGTTTGCTCATTTAGTTATTGTGTCCACCTGTTGTCGTCAACCTTCTACCTTGTGTCGACCAATCAGCTCTCTCCACCCACTCGTGTCTTGTCTAGGTGTTCCTCGTTGTCTCATCAACCTGTTTCTATTCAGTTGCCCATTTTCTTTTAGTTCTTGTCAGTTCATTGTCATAGCAGTATGTCATTGTCAGGTGTCATTGTCTCTGTCTGTGCCAAGTCTTAGTTACCAGTCATGTTTTGTTCCCATTTTTGGTTTATTCAAGTGTTTCTTTGGTTATCTGTTGTGGGACTTTATTTAGTTTGCTTTATCAATGTTCCTTTTTTTTGGAAATCAAATATAATTTTTGGAGACTCCTGCCTTGCCTCCCTGCTTCCCTGCACTTGGGTCCTCCATGTTTTTTCCTTGCCTTCCTCGTCTTCAAATAACCTAATCGTGACAATTTTGTACTCTTCATCTCGTTCATCATTAGCTCGTCTCGTTTATCATTCATTTCGTTCCTGGTGGTTTCATCTTGTTAATAATTGTCATCTGGTTTACCCAGCAGGTGCCAAACCCGATGTGTCGTCTGTTCCCGGCGTCAGCGGTGAGTGAACATCCAAAAAAGATTGTGCGGTCAGAATGTGATGACTGCGTGTCAGGCGTTCTATTTGACTCGTCAGAATCTGATGGCTGTTTGTAACGCGGTCAGGTGGTGAGGAGGCTTCAGTTGCCGCAGGACAGTCAGATGGAACGATGGACGCTTCAGCAGGTAAACGAGAGGTCACCGAGCTACATGAAAGTTTGCCCATGTCAAATGGACTGCCAAGCACTTGAAAAGACCAAGAAAAAATTTGTCACTTATAATAAATCAAATTTAATCAATGTAATTTAGTCCACTTGAAAAGACAAAGGTCCTTATCAGACTTCAACTATGCAACAGCTTGTTGACACATAATAAATCATAGAAGTGTAGAGAAGTGTCTTCATCTTACATACAACGGACTTGGATTTCATTCACCAGTGGTCACTTGTTTAGTTTCTTCGTTCATGTCTTTGTTTCCGTAGATTCTGACACAGAGGACACGCATTACAATGGTCAATATCTTTCAAATAATCAACGACAATGACGACCAATTCAATGTCTTCTAATGGGTGTGAGCGTTGTGCTTCAGCCAATAGACAGGAGCTGTCCAATGGAAGGGGCAGAGCTGAGGAACTGATGGGTAAGCGTAACAGGGAGGGACAACGGGGGCAAGATTGTGAGCCGTGCGATTCGTTGTCAGGTGCGGTGATGTCGTTTGAGGGCGGAGCTTCTCACCTAGAGTACACAGGTGAGTGTGCAGGTGAGGCGTGTCCCGCTGGGATGTTGTAGGCGGAGTCTGACGTGAAATTGGAAGGTGATTGACGGTTCTTTGTTGCGCCCATTTGGTCGGAACCGCGGAGATGTCCCGCCCACCACTTCCTGCTCGGCCTGCTGGGTGAGCAAAGTTAGCATGATGACCTTCGTCATCATGTCAGCCATCAATCGTTAATCCATCCTTCGATCACAATCCTTACTCAGTCATTCTTGTCACGAAGCTACCGACCCATCGTTAAGGATCATTTGTACGCAGCCGAAGTACAAGTTGTATTTAAAACTTGATCATTCTGATAAACGATCTGATTTTGGGAAATGGAGGTGTTGAGTTCATGTGCGTCAATCAGGATCAGTCAATCAATCTGCTATGGTTCATAATAAAAAAAAAGAACAATTGGCTGTACACTGAATGTCAGGTTTCCAATTCCGAAAATAAACAACCTGCAATAATTGTAAACTGTGTAACAAAAGTCGTTTCAACACCAAAAAACATACATGAGGTAGTAAAAAAGCATAGTCAATGAAAATAAACTTTTGGGTTTATTATTGCACAGTAATAGAAGACGCTGCAGACAGGAATCGTATTCATCTGCCGGCTTCCTCCTTTCACATCAGTCAAGTGCAGTATAGACCAAACACTGTGGACAAAACGGGCTACTACATGTCAGTCTAGTATAAATGAGACACTGTTTACTATCTACGGCTTCCGAGTCACAGCACTATATATAGACTGTGTACACGTCAGCGTACTACAGCATGGGGTCTCTGATGAATGATGAGCACCTGCTGAGCCTCGAACATAACCAACGCAGCACAACAATGGGCTGGAACAGGGAAACCAAATCACAAAAGACCACAAAATAAAAATCTAAAAATTATTTCAGCAATCTAATAAGCTTAACAACACAACTGTGATTTGTTTTTCTTTTGGGTCAACCAGGTGAACAGACTTTGACGGACTCCACAGGTCTTTCTTTTATTCTTCATTCACAAATGATCATATTGAAATGAGATTACGGACTTGATTTGTTTTGATGCAGATGAAGAAAGTTTGATTGAGTCTGACGTCATCAGGCAACCAGAAGGAGAGCATGCCTCTGACCAATCACCTTCTACTGCTATCGCAGACCACGCGCATGAGGACTCGTGTACTTTGAGACGCTCTACGTAGCATGATTATGAAAGGGTCAAATACATCATTGTAAACTTTCCTGTCCTATTTTTCCTTCAGCATCTTCCTCGTTCTCATCGCAACAAGCAGGTATGTCTTCTTGCACAAATTATTAATAAATGAAAACTGGGGTAAGAACTTGGTTTTGGGATTGGAGGGTCACACGGTTCGTGTCCCAATGTAGACAAAAACAAACAAATAAATAAAAAAACGGACTGTTTTGTCTGCTCCTCGCTTCAGTTGCATAAAGTGTAGTACAATTGTACAAGGTGTATGGTGAGGGTAGAAGGTGTACGCAAATTCAGTGCATCGCAGATGTTTTTTTTAAATGTTCAATGTGGTGCGGTTACTCACTCTCACATCTCCTATTGTCAGCTTCATAGGCTAAATTAGTTAGATTTGGAGGCAGTGACTCAACAGGTTAATTGGTTTCTTGTTCTTGATGAGTACAGCATATGCAACTCATATTTGGTAAAACGCCAAATGGCTTGAGACTATATAGGACATGTCTGGAAAGGGACTGTTTAAAACAAGCCAGTTTTTTTTTTTTATGAAACAAATTCACGAATACCAACCTTAGCCCAACGAATAGCTACAGTAATGCACACACATTACAATAATGACATGCACAAAGCAAGTAATGTGCAATGTTTTAGATCAATTTTCTACAACAACCATATTGTAGTTTAAATGAATGAAGTTTCAATAAATTCATAACGTAATGATTTCTGGGTTCCCATAATGCTTCTTGTTGACTACATTGCAGGAGCGTGAGTGTGAGGAACGGTGCAAATGGTTAATCCAGGAAATTGCCTGTTCACGCCATGTCCGCATGGGCTTTTGTTCGTTATTTAAGCAGGAGATGCCTAGTAGACCTGCTTGGTTTGTGTGTGTGACATCAAATACCTGCACCTTTCTAAAGTGCACTTTGACAAATTAGCATTGAAATGTATACATGTAACTTATATTTTTTTATAGAGCAATATATTAATTTGTTGCTCCATCACAGAATTAATTTAGTGTGGGTGGAGTTCCTGGAACGTAAACCCCAAGATAAATGAGAGTTTAGTGTACTACAATAGGACAAGGTGTATTATGAGAGTAGAAGGTGTAGTACAATAGTACAACGTTTTTAATGAAAGTGTAGTACAATAGTACAATGTGTGTTATGAGAAGGTGTAGTACAATGAAAGGGGTATTATTAAAGTAGGTGTAGTGCAACAGTACCGTATGATGAGAGCAGAAGGCATAATACAATAATACAGTGTTAAAGGTGTGCTACAATAGTACAGTGTGTATTATGAAGTGTAGTACAATGCAAGGTGTATTATGAGAGTAGGTGTACCACAATAGGACAAATTGTACTACAATGTCTGGTGCTGCAAGTGAACGAAGCATATTTTCCAACTTGATGGCTAATCGCTAAACATCAGTTCAAGTCTGTTGATCGGCTTTCAAATGTTTTTTCTCTCCGCAGGTGGAGACTGGTCTCAAGCAAACGGTAATAACCACTCTTTTGGAAATCTTTGCTAAAAGCGGTCCTGACTTAGTACCCCGACGCTGGGTGCGGTGTGTTGAACAGGAAATGGCCGACAGACTCAGCTGCTGGACAAAGATGGAGGTCAACACATGGTTGTGATGCCTGAGCCCCAAAAGAACTGTGGCACAAACTTCCAGCGACTTTCTTCTTCTTGTGTCCTGCAGTGACGGCTCCCCTGACTTCCTTCAGCGGACCTTCAGCGGACGTCGCCCTGGCACCCGCTGAAAGCGAGCAGAATGGGCCACCCGCAACCCCTCCTGTACTTCAACTTTCAACTTTGGCCGAGGACGCGACCCGCCCCCATGTGGACGGCACGGGTGAGCGTCCGCGTGCGCGAGAAGGTCGGCAGTGGTGGCGCGTGACCAAGTACGAGTACTCCAACTGTGTACTTTAGCAACAGCCCATTTTTAAGCCATCTCTATTTGAGTATTTACAGTACATTTCAGACTGCTTTTTACTTCGACTTCCTACATTTGAAAACGGATGTGTCCTTCCTACTCTGCTCACATTATCAAAATAGGCTCCTTATGTTTTTCAACCTCCAACCTTATAATGTGACAAAGACATAAATACATAGAGGTCAGATTGATTGACTGAGATCTTTGGGCCTTGTAAGTCAGAAAAAAACAGGCAGGGCAGCGACGTAGTTGAACGTGAACCGGGGAGAAACAAGATATTCCCCATGCTAAAAGACAAAATTGACATCTGAAAAAACACAAACAAGATATATTTTCTTCAATTATCTACAGCTATTTTTTCTTTTTATTTTGCTAATACTTTTATTTAAGAAGTAGAATCAGTACTGCACTGTGAAGAAGGGTCTCCCCCCCCCCCCCCAACCAATGTGTACTTGTTCGTACTCAAACAGAATGTGACTACTTTGGTGCTTTGAGATAATAGTGATCTGACTTATGAGTTTTACCAGATACGAGCTGTCATTTAGCCTTTATTTTTTGTTGTTTTTTTGCTTTGAGATACAAGCGCTCGTACAACCCCAATTCCAATGAAGTTGGGATGTTGTGTTAAACATAAATAAAAACAGAATACAAGGATTTGCAAATCATGATCAACCTATATTTAATTGAATACACTACAAAGACAAGATATTTAATGTTCAAACTGATAAACTTTATTGGTTTTAGCAAATAATCCTTAGCTTAGAATTTTATGGCTGCAACACGTTCCAAAAAAGCGGGGACAGGTGGCAAAAAAGAGTGAGAAAGTTGAGGAATGCTCATCAAACACCTGTTTGGAACATCCCACAGGTGAACAGGCTCATTGGGAACAGGTGGGTGCCGTGGTTGGGTAGAAAAGGAGCTTCACTGAATTGCTCAGTCATTCACAAGCAAAGATGGGACGAGGTTCACAAAGTAGTCCAACAGTTTAAGGACAATGTTCCTCAACATACAATTGGAAGGAATTTCGGGATTTCATCATCTATGGTCCATATCATCAAAAGGTTCAGAGAATCTGGAGAAATCACTGCATGTAAGCGGCGAGGCCAAAAACCAACATTGAATGCCCGTGACCTTCGATCCCTCAGGCGGCAGTGCATCAAAAACCGACATCGATGTGTAAAGGATATCGCCCCATGGGCTCAGGAACACTTCAGAAAACCAATGTCAGCTTTTTTGGAACGTGTTGCAGCCATAAAATTCTAAGTTCATGATTATTTGCTAAAAACAATCAAGTTGATCAGTTTGAACATGAAATATCTTGTCTTTGTAGTGTATTCAATTAAATATAGGTTGAACATGATTTGCAAATTATTGAATTCTGTTTTTATTGATGTTTAACACAACGTCCCAACTTCATTGGAATTGGGGTTGTAGATTATTTACACTGGCACGAAGTTTACCATCAAAAAACACTTTAAAGGTTATTACACCTTGTGGATTTAAAAATAACTAAGCAACTTTGCCTTCGCAATACCCCCACTAGCTTAATGCTAACACATAATAGAAAACACCATAGACCAGCGAACTAATGGCATCGATAGTGGAGTTATTCTAACCCTTTAAGCCAAGGATATTTGAACACAAATAGTGGCGCAATACATGTAGACAGACAATATTACAACACTCACATATATTCAAAAAATATTACTGCAGCTTGCTGAGTCATTTACAGTAGCTGTGAAACTCTTGTTTGGTCTGCGACTGTATTATATTACACCCTGGCAGGTAAATCACAGACTTACGGAGCCCCAATGAATTCATCAAGATGTACAGTTTCATTCTTTACCTTCTTATTTAGATTACTATATATTTGTCATTATAAAGTACTATACTATAGAGTGCTAGTTTCCTTATTAAAAACAAATGACAAACATTTCTGTAGTTTTGTGGGGGGAGGATGGAACATTAATTGCATTTCCACTAGGTCTACAACATCTTTTTTTTTCCTTTTGTTCAATTTGTTTACGCTTAAGAGGCATTTCCATTCGATGATTTGCAATATGAGTGTTTTGAGTTGTGTGGTCAGTGGTCACAGGGTGAATTCAACTCACTGTACTTTTGCCGGGCGGCCATGTTGTTCACCATGTCACGTGACGGCACTTACAGAGTCGTCCATGCTCGTGCACACTGAGCCAGCAGGGGTCGCCTTCACGCACACGCCACAGTCGGGTACGTGTACGCGGGGGCCCTCTCACCCATCGTGACGCCGATGCGCGTCTGCAGCTACCGTTGCGCTTCTTTCACTGTCACTCTTGTCACAGGCACGGCTGAGGTGGCGCACTGATGCCTTGACCATGGCAACGGCCTCAGGTAAGCCGCTGCCGCTCACTGAGTATTGATGTAAATTTATCGAAAGGGGCCGTCAAACACTGTGTGTGCGTTTCTATGGAAGTCTTTTCAGAGCCAGCAGGAACGCCCGTGGACTCCCGTGAGTTTTACACTTATTAGTTGGACTCCAGTCCCATTTAAACTTAAAAAACAATCCCAAAAACACTTGACGATGACGATTTATGCCCACTTATTGAAGTTTTAGGGTTAAAAAATGTATTTATTTTTTTCAATGCAATTCTAATGGGCATCAACTTTTCTCAGTCCAGCCTGGTCCCTATCTGCCGCCAATAGCGGGGGTCCACGGTATATAAAAATACCTTTGTAGCCTGAGTGAATGATTGCAAACGAAGCTGAATCACTACAAAGGGATTCAAGCTGCATTGTGGGATACATCGAGGGCACTCAACACACATTTCAACAGCACACCAGAACAGTCAACTTCGTAAATAGGCCACTCTGTAGTGGAAAGGGAGGGACGGGAACAGCTTTGGACTTGCCTAGTCGCACTGATGTCATGTGACAACCTCATGTGATGAAATCATCTGATGACATCATGTGACTTGGCGTTTGTGTTGTGCAGGTGGCGGGCAGCCATCTAAAGAACCCCACAAGGCTGGTGAGTCTTTTTCACGTCAACACACAGAAGCTTCACCACAATCGTAATGATGTCATAAAAATGATGATAATTGTGCCTTGCACACTGCCGGCATGGCTTGTACTCCACAGGTTCCGTCACTGAACAGTACAGGTCTTGGGGTCAGGGTCCTGAAGGTGAGACCGTCTTTGTGCTCGTGAGTCATTCGAGCAGCGCTCGCATCAGTTGCCGTGACAACCACACCTTATCCCAAAAGTCCCCTGATGCCTCGCGTGCGTTTGTGCATACAGCTGCAGAGAACATGGAACTGGAGGACACCTGCTGACTTCCAGCGCAAGCATCAAGTTCACTTCTCCCGCCGCCTCTTCCAGTGCGCCACCCAATCGGCATGCTCCTTCAGTTGCCTTTAGGCCCCGCCCACAGCGGCCTTTTGTTTGGAAATATTTAATAAAGACGTCTGTTCGTCGTTTGTATAATCAATTTTATAAGCAAGTGAATTTGACATTAAAATGACTTAATGACTATGCAAGAAATGTTTTTGTTTTGTTTTACACAAGTCAGTCAAAATATTACAAACTCTCAGGATGAAAAAGTGCAGTGGTAATAGCGCATTAATAAACATATACCTAACTGAAATAACACATTGCTATATGAATTCCTCCGACAGTCAATCGAAATTATTGTTATATATTCAGTCTGAAATAAAATCACACAGCAGAGTTAAATTCCCTTTTTGAAGAAAACATTTTAAAATCTATCTGGTGTAGCTAACAAAGTAGCCTGTGTATGTGTGGCAGGTCACGACACAAGGAATTCGCACAAATATGTTTAATGTGGCTGAACAAGACGTCTTTGCCATATGTGTTGACAACCAATCCCAGCTAATCTGCGCTGGTTGTTTCCCTGGTAACAGAATAAATACATGGTAAATGTTTCCCAAAATATTATTTTCCTTCTCATTAAAAATGTCATAAAAGCAAAGAAAAATAAGATGGATGGCAGATCATCTGCATAGTAAAACCTTGACCTCTGACCTGATTGTCATCCTGGAGTCCCTCCTTCAACGTGTCAGAGGTCAGACTTCATGTTGGCGCTCAGGTCTGGGTTGAGGAAAGGCTCCGCCTCCAACTCCAGAAGCGACGGCAGGTCGGTCGCACCCCCCTCCACACCGATTGGCTCACAAATCGGAATGGGTGTGTACTGCACCAGCTGCTTTCCTGGACCAATCACAGAGCAGCACCAAACACCAAAATAACTAAATAAACCAACAAAAAAATATACATTCGGATTTCGTTTTTCTACAGCCGGCCCTTTGACTTGAGTTTCATTTGTTGTGCCACAAAGCTCGCAAATTGATTTACTTGAATAGCAAAATTTTCCCTGTTGAAATATTTTATATAAAAAGATAAACATTTTAATTACAACACCCCCCCCCCCCAAAAAAATTTGTTTTTAAATAAAATAAAAAACTTTGGTTTTTAATCATAAAAGTTGGATTGCATTATCCATCCATCCATTTTCTAAACTGTTTTTCCTCACTAGGGTCGCGGACATGCTGGAGCCCATCCCAGCTGACTTTGGGCGAGGCGGGGTACATACACCCTGAACTGGTCGCCAGCCAATTGCAGGGCATATAAAAACAACAACAATTCACACTCACATTCACACCTACGGGCAATTTAGAGTCTTCAATTAACCTACTACGCATGTTTTTGGAATGTGGGAGGAAAACCCACGCAGGCACTGGGAGAACATGCAAACTCCAGGCCGGATTTGAACCCGGGTCCTCAGAACTGTCAGGCAGATGTGCTAACCAGCTATCCATTGTGCCACACTGCACTATAAAATATAAAAACAATGGAAAATGTCATGAAATAAGCCACCACATTGCAGTATTCGTGTGCCCTTTAAGGGGCATGGCCAAGGAAGTGATGTCAGTGTAAATGGAGCTTGGGTCGGCCATCCGTGCTTTGCTTCATGCTCCTTGCGAGTGTTTTCATTTTGTATTTGTGTCTGAATGTGTGGCCGCAAGTGCAGTGACTGCGGCTCTCTCACAAAGAAAATTGACCAAGCAACAGCTCATAACTCGGGGGAAAAATAACAAAAAGTTGGATGTGGCACTCATAAGTCAAGGTAGATGCTCATCTTGTCTTCTTACATTTAACTTTGCATTCCATCCATCCATCCATTTTCTGAGCCACTTCTCCTCAGTAGGGTCGCAGGAGTGCTCCAGCCTATCCGAGCTATCATCGGGCAGGAGGCGGGGTACACCCTGAACTGGTTGCCAGCCAATCGCAGGACACACATAAACAAACAACCATTCGCACTCACATTCACACCTACGGGCAATTTAGAGTTGTCAATTAACCTAGCATGCATGTTTTGGGGATGTGGGAGGAAACCTGAGTGCCCGGAGAAAATCCACGCAGGCACGGGGAGAACATGCAAACTCCACACAGGCGGGGCCGGGATTTGAACCCCAGTCCTCAGAAATGTGAGGAAAACGCTCTAACCAGTCGTCCACCGTGCCGCCACTTTGCATTCCATAATTTCATAATATTTCATAATTTTTCATTACTAGTCAGTTGTGTGCGTGCTTTTACCGGTATTGTCGCTTTCATCAGCTCCTTTGGGGAAGTTGTCACAGAGAAGCTACCAACAAAACACAACTTTCTTACAAGGGGTGACATCAGCTAACACTCAAGTATGATCATGCTGTCAGGAATTGTTGTGATGTCATGTTGTGAATTAAGTCGTGAAATATGATGTCACGTAGTGATGAATTTCGATTTCATGTAGTGAGAATTACAAATGCGGTTGCACTCACGGTGTCCAGAGCGCTGATGTCAAAGTCACCTGGAGGACATGATGGGCTGAAGAACTGAACACACAAAAGGTGCTTGAGACGTTTGTGTGTATGTTACACATTCACGCACAACCAGGGCTTGACATTAACACCGGCCAAATGCAGGTGAATTTCAGCAGTGGTGGGTAACACAGCCACTCGCAGTACCAACTTTGGCAGGTTGCATTTCGATCAGGAAACAATTCTGTTAGCACCCACCACCCAGCATTGCCAATTGTATTTTGACCTGTAAAAATTTGGGGAAATATTACGGCATGTGAAAATGCTGAGAGGCTAATAACTATGGGAAACCACTAGCCACAGTGGCTGGCAAGCAAAAAAGTTAATGTCAAGCCCTGCTCACAACCCAACAAACACAAACGCACCTCCATGAGCGGTGATGTGTCAAAGGTGAAGGTTTGGTTGTTCAGGATGGTCTGCAGGTTTTCTAGACTGTTGTCAATTGTCTCAATGTGATCTGACAATTCAGACCTGCAAACACAAACACAAACACACACACACACACACACACACACACACACACACACACACTGTATGTAAGTGGTGTTCTTTTGTTCAATACTTAAATACCACATCAACTTACTTGTCAATACATACAACTGTCTGACACATCTGAGCTGGGTCCGTGTTGGTGGCGGCTGGGTGATGCCTGAGGGCTGAAGTAACGGCGATAAAAGGAGAAGAGGAAGATTTGGGGGATTTAAAAAAATATATAATATATATACATATATATATACACACACACACATACATATATCCATCCATCAATCCATTTTCTGAGCCGCTTCTCCTCACTAGGGTCGCGGGCGTGCTGGAGCCTATCCCAGATGTCATCGGGCAGGAGGCGGAGTACACCCTGAACTGGTTGCCAGCCAATCGCAGGGCACATACAAACAAACAACCATTCGCACTCACACCTATGGGCAATTTAGAGTCTCCAATTAATGCATGTTTTTGGGATGTGGGAGGAAACCGGAGTGCCCGGAGAAAACCCACGCAGGCACGGGGAGAACATGCAAACTCCATACAGACGGGACCTGGGATTGAACCCGGGTCCTCAGAACTGTGAGCCTGACGCTCTAACCAGTCGGTCACCGTGCCGCCATATACATATATACATACATACATGTACATATACATACATATATACACATATATACATACATATATACATACACATTCATACATATACACACACACACACACACACTTTCCCCAAAAAAATTATATGGAAAAGTTTATTTCCATAATTCCATTAAAAAAGTTAAACTTTCATAGATTACAGATTCAGGGCCCACAATTTAAACAATTCCATGTATATATTTATTTATTTTACACAATTTGGGCTTTCAGCTCCTAAAACCCAGGAAATCGGGACTTCAAAAAATTTTAATACTGTCAAGAAATTATCCCAAATTTTGCCGTCCATAAATGTTTTAAACTGAGTATCACACACTATTCATCTAAAAAAACTCAAAGCACCTGCACAGGTTTCCCCAGGTCTCATTAAATTGTTTGGTTCAATTGTCTCAGTTGGGTTCAATATGGGGAAGACTGCAGACTTGACAACTGGCCAGAAGAATATCATTGATACCCTCCCTAGGATGGGGTAAGCCACAAAGGTTCTTAGCTAAGGAGGCCGATTGTTCACCTTGTGCTGTGTCCAAGCATATCAATGGAAAGTCTAGCGTAAGGACAAAATGTGGCAGGAGAAGATGCACCGGAAAAAGAGAGGACCGTGGGCTTCAGCGGATTATCAAACAGAGAGGATTCAAGAATCTAGCAGAGATCCAGAAAGAGTGGAATGAGGCTGGAGTCAGCATCAAAACCCACCACATTCAGACGCAACCGTGAGATGGGCTACAACTGTCGGGTTCCTCGCTTCTGAGCCCGAGCTGACGTAGGAAGTGTCTCAACTGGGCCAAGGAGGAGGAGGACTGGACTGTCGGCCAGCGGTCCGAGGTCCTCTTTTCCGATGAAAGTAAAGTGTGCCTTTCATTCGGGAATCAAGGTCCAAGGGTTTGGAGGAAGACTGGTGAAGAACAGAAACCAAGCTGCTTGAGGTCCGGTGTGAAAGATCCAGTCAGTCAGTCATGACTTGGGATGCAATATCCAGTGCAGGTGTTGGTAAACTCTGCTTTGTTAAATCCAAGGTCACCACAACAGTCTACCAGCATGTTTTAGAGGAATTCATGATTCCTTCTGCTGGGGATCTGTACGGAGATGCAGATTTCATCTTCCAGAAGCACCTGGCGCCTGCCCATACCGCCAGAAGCGCCAAAACCTGCTCTGATGCCCATGCCATCCCAGTGCTTGACTGGCCAGCCAACTCGCCGGATCAAAACGCCATTGAGAATCAATGGGGTATTATCAAGAGGAAAATGAGGGGCACCAGACCCACAAACAAAGAAGAACTGACAGCAAGCATCAAGGAAATCTGGGCTTCTGTAACTCCCAGGCAATGCCACGGGCTGATTGCCTCAATGTCACAGCGCATCCAGGCAGTGATTCAAGCAAAGTGATTCCCAACCAAGTATTGAAGATTAACATATCGTTTTGAAAGTACCATATTTGGATTGATTTAATGTGACCCTAATTACTTTCTTTTTGTCTACAAAAACTGATAAGTAAATGGTGATTTCTTCACAGTATTCTAATTTTTTGAATTCCTGATTTCCTGAGTTTTATGAGCTGAAAGCCCCAATTATGTAAAAATAAACACTTGACATCGTTTAAATTGTGGGCCCTGAATCTATAATCTATGAAAGTTTAACTTTTTGAATGGAATTATGGAACTAAATGAACTTTTCCATGGTTTTAAATTTTTTTGGAAAGGGTCTGTCTATGTATAAATATATCACTACCAAGACAACCAAAATGAGCGAAGAATAGCAGAGGAAGAGGGGAAGATGACTTGCCAGTTGTGGTGCTAGTGTCAGGTGCGTCATTGTCCTGCAGGATAGAGTTGATGAAGGTGGTGGGAGAAAGGGGCGTGTCTCCAGATGTAAGCCCCTCCCCCATGTCAGGCGCGACAAGCTCCTCCTCCTTGACGTTTGTCATCTTTCTGCGGACCAAACGAAAGCGACGTCAAGCAAACCTGATTGCACTCGAAGAGGATTCTGTTGTGAAGCTCAACAGCGCCACTTGCAGGAATACAACTGCAAAAAAAATTCAATCATTTACAGAGAAGAGAAGAGAATCACCTTTATTGTCATGAACATGCATGCATGCACACGAAATGTGTTCTCTGCATTTTACCCATCACAGTGAACACATACACATGTTAGTGGAACACACTGGAGCAGGGGGCAGCTGAAGCGCCCGAGGAGCATTTTGGGGTTTTGGTGTCTTGCTCAAGGACACCACAGCCGTGAGTCCGGGGGATGGTCCAGTCGGGGTCTTGAACCTAGGTCCCCCACGGTGGCAGGCGATGAACCATTGGGCCACGGCTGCCCATGAGGATGTCATCATCTTCTTTGTTGATGCGGTGAAACCTCAGCTCACAAATTCTCCAGTTAACCAACAACATCGTCCAAGATGTCATTTTCGCAGGTTCACTCACTACATTTGAATTCACCAAAAGTCAAGGCACGGATGAGTTTGGCTCAGTCGTGATTTTCCTGGCGCCACGTAAACATTAACTTAATGAGTCACGCATTGAAATTATCTTAGTTTTTTTGCTTGAAATCAGACCTAATTATGTTTCCAAAGAAAGTCAAAACTGCGAGTGACTTATTAGGAGACCTAAATGTCATTTTACCGCTGAAAAAAGGAGGAAATAGCTAAACATGAGAATGGAGAGTGGCTAAAGGGTTGCCCGTGCGGCTAAAGGGTTGCCCGTGCGGCTAAAGGTGGCCCGTGTGGCAAAAGGCGGCCCGTGTGGCTAAAAGTGGGACTGTTTTGACCAAGCAAAGACTTCAAAAATGATTGATCATGTGGATAAATGTAAAGCGCTTGCTGGTGATAGCTTTAGCAAGGCTATAATATCAATGGCCGAAACACAAAACCTCATATCTGAAAAATATACATATTTGTTTAAAAACAAAACAAAAAAAACCTTGCGGTTTTCTTGCAGAATGCTATTTCTCAAGGTGAAATCCACCAATCAGAAAATATGTCGAAAAGCGGTTTTGCGTTTGCACACTGATTTGATAGCAAACCCACTCTGTTTTGTCATCATGATTGTGTCTCCACTTATTTTTTCATAGTACTAACTTTGGTTTTGACTACTATTACCATTCATTTCAATGTCATCTTCAATTGCAACATATGGGTTGGCAAACAAAGTCTGAAAAGAATAAATTGAGCAGCTAAACTGAGGTTTGACTGTTTTGCTAACATTGCATCAGCTTCCTCCTCACCCCACTTGCGTCCAACCAGTGACGGCCTCCTCTGCGGGGGGCGTGGCCAACTCCGTAACATCAGAGATGATCGGTCCGGAGCTGACGGAGGATTCCGCCTGGAACACGGTGGGTGCGGCCTGCACGGGCTCCAAGGAAAACGATCGCGCGTATTTGGGCACGGAGTGGGCGGAGCTTGAGTCATTGAGCATCAGCGGGCTGCGTACGCGATGACACACACACAGAAAAAAAGTTGAAACATGGACAACAACAACAAATACACACCCATCTCCAGGTAAACTTACAGTTTTCTCTTGACTCCCATGATCCTGTTGGACTGGACCAGTGACACCAGGAACTGGATCAACTGCAGATGGACCAAACATGCTAATGATGACACTTCAAAACAACAAAACAGGCTGATGTCGGTCACAGCGGCAGCATCTTTACCTTGTTGACCATTTTCTGCTGTTGAGCGTGTTTCTGCCTCAGACACACAACCTCCCTCCATAAAGCCTCATTCTCACTGAAACAAACAAAAAAAGATTTGGTTCGGTTTGGTTCAGTCTGCTTGGCTTTTGTCCTGAAACATCTGCAAGACCCACAGGACCTGCGAAACCTGAAGACCTGCGAGGTCTTGTCAGCAACCTGCTTCACAGGACATGAACGTGGTCTGGACTTAGGAGTTCTTACTGTTTCATGGCGTTGATTTTGGAGTCGATGGTCTCCTGCTTTCCCTTCATCACCTGCACGTCGTTCAGCAGTCTGCTGACCTCATGAGATGGGATCTTGCTGTCCTCCTGACGCACCGAAGACACCTGAGTAGAGGCGGCGTTGTCAAGGAGACGGTGTTTACAAGAGTGTAACGTTGTGATGGGCGCTTGTACGTACATTGGTGACTTTGCGTTTGATGTTCTCCAGCAGGTGCTCTTGGCCTCTGACGAAGAACGGGTGTTGAAATTCTGTGTCGTCTTTCTCTGGTTTCAGCAGCCCGCCCTGCTCCATGTGGACTACCTTGCGGAAGCCATCTTGGGGAAATAAACGAGGAGTGGTCAGATGTGGGAAAGCTCGGACAGCAAACACAAGCGGCTGATTTCTTCGGAGCTCGTACTCACACATGTTGAGCTGTCGAATAAAGCTGGCCATGTTGTTGTGTTTGAAGAACTTTGGGAGGACCTCTTTGGAGAAGTAACCTTGATCGTAGACATGGAAACTTGTTCCACTCTGACATGGACAAACGAAGTTGAAAAGGTTGGGATGGAGCAACAAGTTAATTCGTGTCTGAAAATGAGACAAGCTCATCTGCTTCCAGATGGCTTACAAAGCACCCTTGAGCAAACAAACCAAACATTCGGACGTTAAACGTTCCACTCGGCAACTATACAACATGAATACAATAGAACAAATATTGCAAATATAAATAAAATAAAATCATTTGTACAATTGAATGCATTAAAAGTTAATGTGTATTTTATTTACGTAATAAAAATAACTTCTTATGGTAGTATGTTTTATCATTTCTATTCTCCACAGTTGTTGCAATCTACTTGTTCTTGTCGTGCATCACATTTCGTCCCACTGCTCTCACATCGAATGATGACTTTTGTACTTTTTTTTGTACTTTTGTATTTGTCTCTCGCTCACAGGTGTCAAACTGGTGGTCCGGGGGCCAAATCCGGCCCGCCACGTCATTTTATGTGGCCCGCAAGAGAGTGCATCGACTGTGTTTCTTCCTGAAATACCAAAATTCTAAATTGGGTTCACTTTTAAAAATACTGAGATATTGCAAGCATTTTTTATTTATTTTTAACCAACCCCACTTTTAAAATAAAATTGATTCATACTGTAGTTGAACAAAGAGTTTTTACTGGCTTTTGATTTCAAAAGTAATTATTAATTTGTGTATATGTAATAATATGAGGCAATTATACATTCATATGAGTTTGCAGCCATAACGGCCCTCCTAACCATAACTGTGATGTGGCCCGCGACAAAAATCAGTTTGACACATCTGCTCCAGCTGATAGCTGTTAGCAGCTAGGCTCCATTCGTGTGACTGCGGGTTAAGCTAACCCTGCACTCCACTGCACTAGACGTCACCAAGCGCAAAGTGCTCAACTCGTACCGGGCTCCAGCAGATGAGCGGGTCTGTGTCGGGGTCTTCCAGCAAAGTCGACAGTTTGGTAAGGAAGGCCGGGACGTTGCTGGCTGCCAGCTGAGAGCCTTCGACTGGACCTCTTGTGTACTCCATCGGCAGGACCCAAGCAAACAAACGCGCTCCCACCGCAGGCTCGGACGGCACAATTGAGGAGCGATCCGGGCGGCTCAGACTTCTTCTTGTGTCCCCACTCTCCAATAGTTTCGATACAAACTATCACACACACAGGCACTAAGTTTCTAAGGGTTAGTCTGGTGGAAAATTCCAAACAAGCAACTGCGCAGCACCAACAACGTCGCGTGGTGATGACGTCATAACGACGACAACTCTCCCGTTACAATGTGTCAAAGTGGGGCAAAAATACAACTTCTGTTATGTATTTATATTTTGGTTCTTTCATTGTTGTTGTGAACAAGACAAGAGAGAATACCTCTGCCATGGACTTCCACTACTTGACTTTGTTGAACTGCAAACCCCAAAAATTAGCATTTTTGGTTATGTTGGGATGTATTTTAACCCTGTGATTGGCTGGCGACCAGATCGGGGTGTACCCCGCTTCTCGCCCAAAGTCAGCCGAGATTGGCTGACCAGCACACCCGCGACCCTATGTGGGGATAAGAGGTGTAGAAAATGGATGGTAGGATGGATCTTAATTTCGTGTCCACTTATTCAATTCCGTGCCGGCTGACAGGGGCAAATTCTCGACAAACAGCCATATGCTGCATAGCAGGAATGACGCAAGACGACAAATACAAGCACATAAAACAACAGCAAAAGAAAAACGCTGCAAGTTTTTAAAAAAACCTGCAATCACACAAAACAACAGCAGAAGAAAAATGCTGCAAGGTACAAATGCTGCAATCACAAAAAAACAGCAAAAGAAAAATTCTGGAGGATTTTTAAAAAAGGGCGGCACAGTGGATTGACTGGTTAGAGCGTCAGCCTCACAGCTCTGAGGACCAGGGTTCAATCCCCGGCTCCGCCTGTGTGGAGTTTCCATGTTCTCCCCATGCCCGCGTGGGTTTTCTCCGGGCACTCCGGTTTCCTCCCACATCCCAAAAACATGCATGAAATGGAGACTCTAAATTGCCCGTAAGTGTGAATGTGAATGTGAGTGTGAATGGTTGTTTGTTTGTATGTGCTTTCGATTGGCTGGCAACCAGTTCAGGGTGTACCCCGCCTCCTGCCCGATGATAGCTGGGACAGGCTCCAGCACGCCCGTGACCCTAGTGAAGAGAAGCGGTTCAGAAAATGGATGGATGGATTTTTAAAAAGCTGCAATCTCAGAACTGCTAAAGAAAAATGCTGCAAACACAACAAAACACGGCCAAATGCACAGACTAATCACAAAAACTGCAAAAGAGAAATGTTGCAAGTTCACGACACACAACGGAAGTTTTCCAGTCCACTAGGAGGCGCGACCGCCGGGATGGACCAGTCCTTTTTTTTGTCCTGTTCGGCTGTTAGGTCAAGCAGAATGGAAAATCTGTATCCCTTTCATGCCGGAACAGTTTTACTGTGTCACAGTGGAGTTTTGAAGCTTCCGCTGTGGTATTATAACTGAGGTTTATTGAGAATCAGACTTGATCAGTCAAACAGAACAAAGTTTCTAGAAGTGAGAGAGAAACAAGACAATAGACAAAGCACTAATTGTAAACAGAATGAGAGAAGTAAATAATTACATTATCTACAACAATGACACATTAAATATGAGTGTTGCATGGGGCTGCAGTGCTGCACCCTGTGAGGGAAGGACAGGACAAGATAGAACAGGACAAGAACAGGAGAAGAAGGATGCGGGACAAAGGTCGTGAACCCGACTGTACAACTGAAATGTGGTGGCATTAATTATGTAAATTATAAAAGTCTACAGGATGAGAGTATAAGTGAGGGGATACACAAACGATTTGCATATTCATGAGTTATTTGTCGCACTAGGTGCGTGACCCCACACCCAGTGAAAGAGTCCTAGGGGTGTGTGTCTGCGGATACATGCAAGTGAATTGATACCGTTTTACATGCACAGACTGACAGAAGGGTCCTGTGATTGCTGTGGCTGCACCGCGGCGGCTGAGGACCCCACCCGATCAATCGAGGGTCCGCCCAAGAGCAGCCCGGCGGACGGGACGCGTCCCACACCAAGGGACCCGGGGCGGTCCACCGGCCCCACCGAGGCGCCCCGACAACTGGCCACCTGGTGGGGGCCCCAGGGTTGTGTTTGCAGCATTTTTGCTATGCTGTTGTTGTTTTTGTGATTACAGCATTTTTATCTTGCAGCATTTTCCCTTTGCTGTTGTTTTCTGTGATTGCAGCATTTTTCTTTTGCTGTTTTATGTGCTTGTGTGTTTTTTTGTTTTGTGTCATTCTTGCATTTGCCTGTTTGCCAACCGTACCATTATTTACTGTCATAATTACCATTAGACATTTAAGCATATAGGCATTACGTAGTTATTTGTTCGCATCATGTTACAAACAACGTTGTAGTCTCACCTGGCAGGCAAAGTGTAGACAAAATGACTATTTCTTGTGAAGCTACTTGAAAACTCGTTTCGACGTGAACTTAATAAAGGAACATCAGATCTGGTGGAAGGAAGCATACATCCGAGTTACATGACGCCATAGGTGAGATTTGTCATTGTCCGCATTTTTAAAAATAATTATTTGGTCCTTGTTCGCCGTTGAGTTGTCAATAAAGTTTGTCCTTGTCCTTCTTTGTGATGTCAATAAAGTTGAAGCTTTTACGTAGCTCTCGTTCACGTGCTGTGAGATGGCGGACACTTGGAGTGAAAACGTGGACGAGAACAACACTGAACTTCCTGAAATGACCCAAAAGAAAAAGAAGGAAAAAACGAATTGGGACGCTGAGGACGAGGAGCACGACGAGGTGATGCGCGCACACACAAGCGAAACCCTAAACAATCGGAACCGGGCCAGCTAGCTAGCTGGCGGCTAGCTGTTAGCGTACGAACGTGCTGGTTTCAAGAAGCCAGCAAAAGGCTGCAAATGTTGCCCAACTGGAGCGGCTCGGGTTAAGGCTTGTTCCAATTCCAAGCCAGTGTGGCTCCAGTCGAGCCTGGCAGGGCTGCAAACGCTGGAAAAGAATTTACCCCCAAAGAAATGTTCGAGTCTCCACATTAGATTTACACCACGCCATTGCATGGAACATATTCACTGCTGGTTTACGTTGAGTAATTTTATCTAACGTGTAATCCTATTGAACGCAGCATGAAACGGCGATAGCACTGTTGAGACACTTGCGCTGTGCATGCGTTCACGTCCATCCAGTAGAACATGCCTAATGTAAACTTGGCGTCATTCGTTTTGTCTACCTGCACTCCACATTAAGTTGTGTGTTTGCATCAACATGTTCCAGTGAGATCATTCTTCTCAAACTTTGCAACTAGTAATCTGGAGTCTGCAGATCACAGTTCCTGACAATATACTTCTTGGTGGGGAATATGTAGTGTTTGTACTAATTACTTAGTAGTGTAGTGTAGGTAGTAAGTATGTAGTAATTGTACTGTGCTGTATAGGTGATGTGTATATTTGACTTGTAGGTCTTCAGTACCAAAGTGTCTGACAAAGAGGAAGATGACGAGTCAGAAAGTGACGAGAGCGTTTTTTCTGGACTCGAGGATTCAGGGAGTGACAGTGAGGATGAGGATGGATCACATAAGGATGAAGATAATGACGCGAGGCAGGTAATGTTTGTCATTAGTTGTGTTCTCCTCATTGCATCTCTTGTGAGTACTTGTTCCTTCTATTGTGCGTCCACTTGCAGACCAATGTGTTGAACGATGGAGATGGCGAAACGAAAGAGGAGTACAACCATGACTCATCGGACGAAGAAGTAAGATGTTTTCTTAACAGTAGTCATATTGTATGTAAATTATAAAAAAAACAGTTTGTTCTTGTTAATATTAACTTTAGAGCAGATTCGAATATCTTCGATTGGACTTTCCATTTGTATGGACAGCTCAACGCTCTTAATGTAACAGCGTGAGAGTACAGTAAACGCCCATTATATCGCGGTTCACGCTTGGCGGTCCTGCTATTTCGTTTTTTTTTTTTTTTTTAGTAGTATTGTGCAATACAAAAAAAACTCTTCCCCCAGTGTTGTTTCGTTTGCAAAGGTTTCATTCAAAAGAACTAATCTTTTTAGTGAACGTATTGAACTGAATCAGTTTATGAAGTGATTCGTTCGTTAAACTTCTTTGTTCGCGATCCGTTAGACACGAGTGATTCGTTTGTTGAACTTCTTTGTTCGCGATCCATTAAGGCCTCTTTATAATCCCACGCTCGCGTGGGTGACAGCGCCCGCATTGTATAATGTGACCGACGCATTGGGCCGCACTTGACACGCACACGGCACAAATTGTCGCCACATGCAGAATGCCGTGGAGATCATCTCTCTTGATTGGTCCGCTTTAGTCACATGCTGTGATGACATACTCAGCTGCTCAGCCCCACATACCACCTACGCCGCCGTCGCCTTTATCGATTTTGCAATATAATTAAACGCATCATCTGGTCATCTAGGTCCATTTGTTCTAGCAGACACTGTTCCACGGTTGCCATTGTTGTTGCTTTGTTCCTTGTTCCGGAAAGTAAAAACGGCTACCGGAATTGCAGAGGAACCGCCACCCTGTAGTGTCCTAGCCAATACCAGCCATAGCGACATCCCTGACTTGGAGACAAACTACAGCACATTTATAAAACAGCGGACGTGGGTTGTGCTCGAGAACAAGGATAGCCGCAGTGACATCAGCGCGGTCGCTGCCCACGCGAGGCTAAAGAAGCCTTGAGACACAAGTGATTCCTTCTTGAAATTATACGTTTGCGATTCATTAGACACGAGTGATTCGTTCGTTGAACTTATTCGTTCACGATCTGTTAGACAAAGGTAATTTCTTTGTTGAACTTATTCGTTCGCGATCCGTTAGACAGAAGTGATTCGTTCGTTGAACTTATTCGTTCGTGATCCGCTAAGGAAAGATGTACTAGTACGTATTAGACTTTACACCGCTGATCGGCTTGATCGGTATCAGCCGATAATTAGCATTTTATGCTGATCAGCTTTAATGTCATAATTCGACGATCCGATCAATGACTCCGCAAAAGACATTTACTGCGCGTCGGCGTCGTATACAGTGCATTTGAATTCAAAAGCTAGTTTATTTTTATCCTTGTTGCATGTCTTTTGACGTCATTTACAATCACTGGGCTTTGTAAAATCAAAGGCGACCGGATACACTCGTTACCACGGCCACGACAACAATAATGAATCACGCGTGTATTGTCAAAAAAGAACAAAATAGGGGAAAACGTGGTGGTGGTGGTCACCACTGCTCGGGAGAAGATATTCGTTCCAGGATTGCTTGAGGTATGTTCATGTACTTTTAATACGATACGCTCACAAGCAGCCAACAAAACGTTATGTAGCCTAGCAAGCTAGTGCTAGCACTAACGGTTGCGCGTAAACATGCCGCCGTTCTGTCGAATCATGCTCTAAAGTTTTGGTGTGTGACGTACTATAATCACAATAAAGTAATTTAATTACAGTAAGTTAGCACCCATTGTTTCTGTCATGTTGTAATGTTGGTTTGACCTGACTGATTAGAATACATGACCTGACCAGAGAATATATTTGAAGATACTCAGTACACAGTACACAAGTATATACAGTAAATGAACAAGTCATTTCAATAGACACATTGCTCAATATTGTGATCGGATCGGTGATCGTTTTTTTTTTTTTAACTCTGAATCGGTCCCAAAAATCACGAACGTATAAATTTGGACGCCGTTTCCATAATCTTAACAGACTACACATAAAGTCATGTGAGGACAGGAGACCGACATGCGAGTTTCATTCGCCAGTGCAAGGCAAACTGAAGCGGCAGCAGCAGGGAGTTTAGCGGAATAATTTATTTGAAAAGATTGATAAGAAATTCAAAATAAAACGTGCATATTTACACATACATATTGTCCCCTGTGTCTCTAATGCAATTACTAAAGCTTTTTGTGTAATAATAATAATAATAATAATATATTAAACTCATAGCGCTTCTCAAGACACTCAAAGACGCTTTACACTAATCAGATGACAATAACAGTAAGGTGAGTGAGCCCGAAGCCCGGGCGGTGGGTGCTGGTGTCAGCAACGCTGTCTACCGCGGTGGAATGCAGAAATGTCTCGTTGGCCGGGGGGAGCCTGGCTGGACATAAGGGGTTGCGGAAAGATATGTGCGGTAACTGAGCTTGCTGCACGCATGTTTACGAGTCACAACCAAAGCCGACCAGGTGTTCGAGAACTTGCTGAAAGAGCGATGGGTAGGTGATAATTTAGCTTAAGTATTTTAAAAAAATGTTTTTTAATTTTCTTTTTTTTTTTTTTTTTTAAATAAATCTCCTCGGCTTTCCTAGTTTACAGTATGTAACAACAACAACGCATAGTCCTTCGGTGAACATGTGTGAACCTCAGGGGATGTATCATTAACTGAATGAGGAAGCACTTGAATGATTCTGAGAAAAAGAACAATTCTGTGAATTAATCTTTTGAACAAACTGATTCTAATGATTCAGTACACTCAAAAGAACTGCCGTGCCCCAGGATTTCACCTATTGTGAGGGTGGTCCGGAGCATAACTCCCGCGATAAACGAGGAAATACTGTACATGCAAAGCAGGGTTCTACAGTAATAGCCTGCTTTTACATTGCATCCATTATGAGAATAATCCATGAGAATATTCGTAAATCCATTCCATGTTTTTTTTTGTAACTTGCTCATCATCATCAGGACATCAGGAACACGGTGGGGAACATTCCCATGGAGTGGTACAAAGACTTCCCTCACATTGGCTACAATTTGGACGGAAAGAAGATCTACAAGCCAATCAGAAACAAGGACGAGCTGGACCAGTTCTTGGATAAAATGGAGAACCCTGACTACTGGTGAGGCCCGCCGTTCATGTCGGACCTCACTGCGAGACGCTAACATGCGGTTTGTGTGCAGGAGAACGGTCCACGACAAGCAGACGGGAAGCGAGGTGGTCCTCTCGGACGAGCAGGTGGCGCTGGTCAAGCGCCTGCAGAGAGGACAGTTCGGAGACATCAACTTTGACGAGTTCCAGGTGAGCTGCCAGACGAGCTCCTCAACCGGCCGTTTGTGTTTGGAAGTTGAAAGTGCAACCTGTCTCGGTCCCCTCAGCCCTCGGTGGATTTCTTCACGAATGACGTGATGCTTCATCCGGTCACCAACCGACCAGCTGACAAGCGCAGCTTCATCCCGTCACTCATAGAGAAGGAGAAGGTAAGCTTGCCGTGCGCCTGACTCTTCTGTATGACACCACCTGCTGTTCGCTTTCAGGTCTCCAAGCTGGTCCATGCCATAAAGATGGGCTGGATCAAGCCTCGCAGAGTACAAGACGATAGTAGGGGGCGCTACTATGACCTTTGGGGCAACGAGGACTCTTCTCTTGTGGCCAAACACAGGATGCATCTGCCTGCCCCCAAGATCCCGCTCCCCGGCCACCAGGAGTCCTACAACCCTCCACCAGAGTACCTGTTCACGGAAGAGGAGGTACGTCCGTCGCCTCGCTTGATGTTCACCACTCGGCCTGACCTGGAATGAATGAATGTGTAAACGATAAATATTCTTCTCCGCAGCGAGCTCTGTGGGAGCAGCAGGACCCTTCGGACAGGAAGTTGCCCTTCGTTCCTGTGAAGTTCTCCAGCCTCCGGCAGGTTCCGGCCTTTCCTCGTTTTATCCATGAGAGATTTGAGCGCTGCCTGGACCTTTACCTGTGCCCCCGCCAGAGGAAGATGAGGGTAACGCCCCCTCAGCGCCTTGTGACTCCATGAGTAGCTGCAGAGTCGCTCGCTCACTAATGCCGCCGTCGTCGTCTCTCTGCAGGTCAACGTCAATCCCGAAGATCTCATTCCAAAGCTTCCTAAACCTAAAGACCTGCAGCCCTTCCCCACCACACAGTCTCTGGTACACACACACACACACACACACACACACACACACACACAGCCTGACACGTGTGTTTACCTGTGTCCAGGTTTATCGTGGTCACAGCGGTCTGGTTCGCTCCATCAGTGTTTCTCCATCAGGACAGTGGCTTGCGTCAGGTAGGTGGGGCTGTGTAAGGCATGGTTTGGAGGTCGCACGGGAGCGCTGATAAGAACCAGAGACTGAGGACTCAAGTCACATGACTCAACTGGAGTCAGACTCTTATCACCAAATTTAGGACTTGCGACTAGCTTGGCTAAAATTTCTGCCAGACTCGACTTTGACTTGAAACGCATGACTTGACAAGTTAGCATATGAATGACGTAACCTTTAATTTAATGACAAAGATGACAATTGTCATTTGAGCCACTTTAAACCAAGTCAATGATTCTAAATGAGTGATATAGTATGTTACTATTTTTTGTTAAAAATAAAAAAATCCTTAAATTTTCACCCAAGAGGAGATGACACAATGCATTTTTACAATTTGATTTATTTATGGGGATTGAATTCTATCCTTTAACTGCATATGTTAGTACTGACTAGAATGGTATAAATGCATTGTGCAGAATGTGAGTTGAAGTAAATGAATAGAAGTACTGTATTCTCTTATTACTTATCTGTGTATACTACTTTATATTGTTTAAGGTAAAGGATACGAGCACACAACCTTGCCATAACGCTTTTGTTTCCATACGAAGTATTTATTTATTTTTTTTATTTTTTTTAAACAACACCTCCGCTCAATCTCTAATGATATGTGTAAAAAAAAAAAAAATTTGCTTCGTCACAAGCACTGAAAAACACACAGTGTCATTGACGGCAGACAAAAACGACACAGTATGTTCTACCTAGCAATGGTAGGGTTACAGTACGTTCTAAGCTATAACTATTGATTTTATGGTATATTGCATTGCGTAATAAGAACAACAACAAAAATGTCACGTTGTCTATCCTGAGCTGCTGTGTTAGGCCACCTCTGCGTGTGCAGTACTTGCAACTAGAGGTGGGGGCGATATCGAATACTCAATGCATCGCAGGTTGTTGCACGTAAGATGTATAAAATGACTATCGCAACTATTGAGTACAAATCCTCACTTTGTTTTCTGCTTTCAGTCAATGCTGGTGCGCCTCGCACAGTAAGCAGCACATTCACTAACCCATCCCGAAAACTCGTGCATGTTTTTTTTTTTTTATCAGTTTAATACACTTGCATGGACAAAATCCAACTGTAATGTCGGCTCGATTCATTATCTTGGTGTCACAGAGATGCCAGCTGTTACGATTTGGCTGTATTTTGTCCCGGCCATTTGTAGTGCGTTACACCAAAGGCCTTTCGCCCGAAGATAGCTGGGATAGGCTCCAGCACACCCGCGACCCTAGTGAGGATAAGCGGAACGGAAGATAAATGAATAAATTTAATTCCTTATTAACCATGTTAATTACACATCAAATTATATTTGTAGATGTGTGTGTGCATTTTGGAGGACAGTTCTTTTCATTGTCGTGCCAATATGTGACTGACATATTTTTTTTTTCATGTGAACTTGAAGGGTCTTGCTCGAAACTTCACAGTTAAGACTTGAGACTTACTTGCGACTTGGGGCACAAATGTGACTTTTAGAAGCACCTCTACTAAAGAAGGTGTCTTCCATCTTTCAGGAAGTGACGATGGCTCTGTCAGGTTCTGGGAGGTCAGTTCTTCACGCTGTGTCAAGGTGGTCCAAGTGGGCGGAGCTGTGAAGAGCGTGTGTTGGAACCCTAACGCATGCGTGTGTCTCCTGGCTGTCGCCCTGTAAGGACACGCCGCGCCGCAAGGCACAGCGCTCTTGCCGTCTCGCTCTCTGACCACCATCTCCGTCTGCAGGGACTCGCTGGTGTTGATCGTGTCACCATCGCTGGCAGAGCGACAGGTTGTCTCGTCCTCGGAACGTCTGCTGGCCGCTTATCAAGAGGCGGAGCCTGTGGAGTCCGTGGGGCCCGTTAGCTGGAGCGACGCGGAAGGCGAGGAGCATCACCAGGGCTTACGCCTGAAAATACGACATCCCAAAGTGTGACTCTCTATCCGGCCAAACGCAGCGACGGTTTGTCGAACCGATGCCCAACTTTCACTCTGTTGCCGTCCCCAGGCCGTCAAGCAGGTGGCGTGGCACGCCAAAGGCGACTACCTGGCCTCGGTGATGCCGGACCACTCCAGTCATCAGCAGGTGTTCATCCACCAGCTCAGTACGAGACGGAGCCAGAACCCCTTCAGGCGGAACAAAGGCCTGGTCCAGAGTGTCTCCTTCCACCCCGTCCGGCCGTACTTCTTCGTGGCTACGCAGCGCTTCATCCGGATTTACAATCTGGTCAAGCAGGAGATGACCAAGAAACTCCAGGCCAACTCCAAGTGGATTTCCAGCATGGCCGTCCACCCCGGAGGTGACCCATCTCGTGTCTTGGGTATCGATGGTCCGAGATGTTGTAGTGCAATATTTGGTCTGTCTCATGTGCAGGTGATCATGTGATCTGCGCAAGTTACGACTGCCGACTCAGCTGGTTCGACCTGGACCTCTCCACCAAGCCGTACAAGATGCTACGGTAGGTGGTGGCTAGCGTACGCCTGCGCGGCTCTTCCTGGCTTGCTTCTTACGGTTGGGCCACTTCATGTCTGCAGGCACCACAAGAAAGCTGTGAGGGGCGTGGCCTATCACAGACTTTACCCGCTTTTTGCCTCAGCATCTGATGACGGATCTGTCATAGTCTGCCACGGGACAGTTTACAAGTAACTGCACGCGCACGCACGCACACACACACACACGTACGTACACATGTGTCACCAGCCACGCACACAATAAACCTGTCTCCCTTCTTTCAGTGACCTGCTGCAGAACCCGCTCATTGTTCCAGTGAAGGTTCTAAAAGGCCACACAGTCACTCATGAACTTGGCGTCCTGGATGTGACCTTTCACCCCACACAGCCTTGGGTCTTTTCGTCCGGTGCCGATGCCACCATCCGCCTCTTCACCTAGTGGCCCGCCTACCTGTCAATCATTGATCGGGGTGCAATATTGCTTTTCTAATAAATGTTTTTTTTTTTTTTTTTTTTTTTTTAAATAAATTTTATCTTTTCAAATCCATCCATCATCCAGTGATTCTCAAGTGGTGGGTCAGGACCAAAAAGTGGGTAGTGGACCAGTAAAATTTTATTGCATAATAATTCAGACTTTTACACTTTATGGTGTTTGATTTGGACTGCAGCCTTCATTTCCTAATAAGACAAACTATTGGTGTTGCACGGCACGGTTGGACGACTGGTTAGCACGTCTGCCTCACAGTTCTGAGGGCCGGGGTTCAAATCCCAGCCCCGCCTGTGTGGAGTTTGCATGTTCTCCCTGTGCCTGCATGGTTTTTCTCCAGGTACTCCGGTTTCCTCCCACATCCCAAAAACATGCATGGTAGCTTGATTGAAGACTCTAAATTGCCCGTAGGTATGAATGTGAGTGTGAATGGTTGTTTGTTTCTACCTGTATGTGCCCTGCGATTGGCTGGTGACCAGTTCAGGGTGTACCCCGCCTCTCGCCCGAAGATGGCTGGGATAGGCTCCAGCACGCCCGTGACCCTAGTGAGGATAAGCGGTACATAAAATGGATTGGTGGATGATGGTGCACTTTTCTAAAAAGAAATCAGTGCAAAGATATAGAATTTTTGTACATGCAGTTATCTTCATACTCTGAAAAGCACTTTAAACATGTAAGCATGAGTAGTTATGTTTAAAGATATGTTTTTATAGGCTATTTTTGAACAATACATTTTCTTAATTGTTCCTAACGTCTTTGAAACTGGTATGTGACTTAGCAACAATAGAAGACTGTGGGTCACAGGTTGACAACGCTTGAGAACCAATCGTCTCGACTGCTTGTCCTGGTCAGTCAGGGTCACGGGGAGCTGAACCCTATCACAGCAGACTTCGCCCTGAACTGATCACCAGTCAATCACAGGACATTGGTTTTAAATCATTCACCTTAAGTCATATAGTTCACAGTCATACATATAGTTAAGAGTTTACAAGAAGTCACTATGTGTCCTATTGGTTAAAAAGATTCTTACTTAACCCAAATTGCTCTAAAAGCGTATCTATTAAAATGTGGGCTCGAATGATGTTAAAATCTGAAGAGAAATCTACAAATAAAAGCTGAGCACTTGTCCTTTTCCCCAGATGTTTAAGAAGTCTGTCAGAGTGACAATGGCAAGCTCGACACCTCTACTGTATGCGGCCTATAGGCAAAATGCAATGATCGATATCACTACGTTTTTCAAAGGGTTTCAAGAGATGTCAATGCAATAGGCCTTAAATCATTCAGTGTTTTGGTGCAGTTTTTCTTGGAAAGTGGAACACCTAATGTATCCTTCCAATTTTTGGGGACATGCTGATTTTGTATGGACTTGACGAAGATGGAAGTTACTTGCCAGTTGGCACACAGTAATACAATTGCGGCAAGGGAACTACAAGAAACCGTTCATAGGTTGAAATTTTGCAGGGTTTTTTTTCACCCAAATGTTCTGTATTGATATCCTATGCTTTTGCATTGACAAAAAAAGTAAACTTCATGAAAACTGAGAAATGAGCAAGTTACGACTTAATTTCAATGTCCATGCATTGCCTTTGAAGGGAACGTCGACTTTTCCAATATAGCCCCCCACGTAGGCACATCGGTTAGCCCGGCTGCAACCGTGCGCTGGCGTACAGATCTAGTTTTAATATCTATGTTGTAAAGTGTTGCCGTATTGCAAATAAAGTTGGGGTTTTTTTGGTACGGAGAGGAACAAAGCCACAATAGACCCCTCTCAAAAAAGTAGCTTCCGCCAGACAGCTCTTCAACTTAAAAGCTATCTTTTTCAACTGCACCTCCAAGAGGAAGACGCTCTTGAACCACAACAACTATACATGAAATTATATATTTTTCCGCATTTGCAGTAATATACAGAGGCGTATTCATCATTATGTTGCGCAACTGACACGGGTCAAAGCTGTTATATTGAAAGGCAATCGGTTTTTGTCTCGACTTGAAGTGAAAGCTTCTCACTTTGTGTACCTCCAAAATGACGGAAGACAGAATCACACCGAGGCAGGACGAGTGTGATTATACCAGCTGTTACTGGTACAGAACACTACTTAAGACACCTTAACACACATGACTCGATTGTTAGGTTTATGTGTATTATGTGTTCATTATACATTGTATTGAACTTATCGCATCTTTCACCTACTTGTAAATTCTTTAAGACATATGACTCGACTGTTTATGTGCAGATACAGTGGGTATGGAATGTATTCAGGACCCCTTAAAATTTTCACTCTTTGTTATATTGCAGCCATTTGCTAAAATAATTTAAGCGCAGCTGTCCATTTATTCTGATCATCCTTGAGATGGTTCCACACCTTCATTGGAGTCCAGTTGTGTTTGATGATACTGATTAGACTTGATTAGGAAAGCCACACACCTGTCTATATAACACCTTACAGCTCACAGTGCATGTCAGAGCAAATGAGAATCATGAGCTCAAAGGAACTGCCTGAAGAGCTCAGAGACTGAATTGTGGTCAGGCACCGATCTGGCCAAGGTTACAAAAAAAAATTCTGCTCCACTTAAGGTTCCTAAGAGCACAGTGGCCTCCATAATCCTGAAATGGAAGACGTTTGGGATGACCAGAACCCTTCCTAGAGCTGGCTGTCCGGGCGAACTGAGCAATCAGAGGAGAAGAGCCTTGGTAAGAGAGGTAAAGAAGAACCCAAAGATCACTGTGGCTGAGCTCCAGAGATGCAGTCAGGAGATGGGAGAAAGTTCTACAAAGTCAACCATCACTGCAGCCCTCCACCAGTCTGGGCTTTATGGAAGAGTAGCCCAACAGAAGCCTCTCCTCAGTGCCAGACACATGAAATCCTCCATGGAGCTTGCTAAAAAAGACCTGAAGGACTCCAAGATGGTGAGAAATAAGATTATCTGGTTTGATGAGACCAAGATAGAACTTTTTGGCCTTAATTGTAAGCGGTGTGTGTGGAGAAAACGAGCCACTGCTCATCACCTGTCCAATAGAGTCCCAACAGTGAAGCACTGTGGTGGCAGCATCATGCTGTGGGGGTGTTTTTCAGGTTCCGGGACAGCACGAACGGTTGCAAACGAAGGAAAGCTGAACCCTAACCCTAACCCAGCCAAGTACAGGGATTTCCTGGATGAAAACCTTCTCCAGAGTGCTCAGGACCTCAGACTGGGCCAAAGGTTCTCCTTCCAACAAGACAATGACCCTAAGCCCGTGATTCCCAACCAGTGTTCCATGGTACATTAGTGTGCCATGACAGCTCCTCTGGTGTGCCATGGGAAATTATCATATTTCACTTAATTGGTCAAAATCTTATTTATTTACAACAAATAATGTATCGTTGTTCATCTATTTAAGCCAGCAACATATATAGACAGACAGAACAAATAAATGCTCTTCTATTAGATGGCAGAAAGTGTATAATTGGTGTATCCACTTTTTGTGACATTTTTGTTTGCTGGTGTACTGTGAGATTTTTCAAATGTAAAATATGTGCCTTGGCTCAATAATGGTTGGGAATCACTGCCCTAAGCACACAGCTAAAATAACGAAGGAGTGGCTTCAGAACAACTCTGTGACTGTTCTTGAATTGCCCAGCCAGAGCCCTGACTTAAACCCAATTGAGCATCTCTGGAAGACCTGAAAATGGCTGTCCACCAACGTTCACCATCCAACTTGACAGAGCTGGAGAGGATTTGCAAGGAAGAATGGCAGAGGATCCCCAAATCCAGGTGTGAAAAACTTGTTGCATCATTCCCAAAAAGACTCATGGCTGTATGAGCTCAAAAGGGTGCTTCTACTAAATACTCAGCAAAGGGTCTGAATACTTATGGCTGTGTGATATTTCAGTTTTTCTTTTTTAAATAAATCTGCAAAAATGTCAACAATTCTGTTTTTTTCTGTCAATATGGGGTGCTCTGTGTACATTAATGAGGAAAAAATGAACTTAAATTATTTTAGCAAATGGCTGCATTATAACAAAGTGGAAATTTTAAGGGGGTCTGAATACTTTCAGTCCCAATTGTATATTTACATGCATTGATCACATACATTTCATTGAGACATATAACTGGACTTCACAGTTCTGTTTATATCTACTGTTCAGTTTCATTTTATTTAGAGACTCATGACTAGAAATGTCTATTCATTTCACCAAAATGACTGGATTTCTTTAATGTTGTGTGTTTGCAGTGAAGAAAATGTGTGGAAACTTTGCGAATTCGTCCGCAGGGAGAGAAGTGCGCCTCTCCAAGAACTCTTTGTGGCGTTCATCTCGAATGACAACAGAACGGTGATGTCACTGCCTCCTGTGGGCATCACTTTGTTGAATGTCTGACCGTGTCTGGAAAGTGTCTTCAGATCACTGTCGTAGAGACTTGACTTGAAATGGGCCTCTTTTGCCATTAGGTTCCTTTGTGGAAACAGAAGTCAGCACGTGGAGACCAGCCTGTGATTTGGGTAGGTGCGAGGTGACCTGATGTTAGTTGGGACCCTACACAGTCAGGGGTGTGGGGCACAGCCATGTCTCAAGTGCGGTGGCGTCTGTGCAGGATTATCACGTGGTTCTGCTTCACATCCGGGGTCAGGGTGAGGCTGCAGTTTACGACCTGGACTCCGTGATGCCGTTTCCCTGCAGCCTGAAGCTTTACGCCGCTCACGCCCTGCGCACAGACCACAGCATCGAACCCACGTACCACAGGTAGCGTCGGACACGTACAGTCGGACCTTAACTTACGAGTTTAATTTGTTCCGTGACCAAGCTCGTAACTCGAAATTTTACTTTTCTAACAAACACTTTTTGCCCATTGAAATGAATTGAAGTGCCCCTAAAAATATAGATATACATTTTGAATTACGCAACATAATTGTCCCCTTTTTTTTTTTATTCCAAGTCACTTGAGTGCAGTATATCTGAAGCTCTGATAGGTCTCATATCTGAAGCTTTTGGGTCACAACACAGCAAAAAAATTGACCGAGCAATTGCTTGTAAGTTGACTCAAAAGTCAAGGTAGCACTGTATACTCTTTTCTACTTTTTGAAGGAACTGTCCTTGACATTGCTGTAATGTTGCACAGGAAGTTGCGTGTGGTCCCCGCTGACTGCTTCCTGTTGAACTTCGCCTCGGACCGTTCACACATGAAGAATTCTGACAGCTCCTGGAGGGTGCTCCCCCCACCTTATCCCCCAATCTCCACTCCAGGTCAAAGTTAATGTCTAGAGCACGGGCACTCAGTCGGTAACCTCTCCGTGACCTCTGTTGTGACCTTCTTCCTACGTAGAGTCTCGCATGAACCTGGATGACTTCATCTCCATGGAGCCCACCCTGGGATGGGGCCAAGTTTTTACTTTGGACCACTTCCTGCAGCGATACGTCAAACACTCATTGTCATAGTGGGTGGGTGTCTTTTGGATGCTATTTATAAATGTACCTTGATAACATTTACCACAATAAAACTGTGTGCTCTCAATTGCAATGAAGTTGAAGCCTCATCAAATCCATGTGTGGTTAATTATCTTTATTGATAGGACGACAAGTGCCACTGAATGGACTGAAAATGCCATGTGACCAATGTGGGTGTGTATAAATAAAAATGTCTCCTGTCGAGTATTCCAGCAAGAAGGTTCAACACACCCTTAATCGAGACCTGCAAAAAACAAAAAAATCAGGTTTTCGTGTTTTCCTGCAGCGTCCGTGCTGTGACGTCACTGGGAGGCGTGGCTTCGGGCTCAAACAAACAGCTGCTCGAAAGTGGAACGGCAAATAGCAAACGAGGCGAAATGGTCGCGACAGACGTTCGTCGTGTTCAAAAGTCGACGAACTCGTCCGGTTTGCCCTCCGTGCCAGCGTTGCAGACGAGGACGACCGCGGGCCGGTTCGTCGGTTGTTAGCCTGCGGTGCTAATCGGCCTTCGTGAGCACATCTCCGCTCGCTTCGTCGACAAAGTGGCCGCCGGCAGGCAGGCAAGGAAAGCTTGTGAAGGCTCGCTCGTCTGGCTGCGCACCACGCACACACTGTTCAATTGATAGACAAAACAATGGCCGCGTCGATCGCCTTCAGCGGCTTTTGAGCGAAATGATGGAGCGAACTTCGTCGCGCTAACAATAGCGAGCTAAATTGCGCCTAGCAACCGAGTGGAGCCTCTTTGTTTCCTCGTAAGCTTCGACTTAGCTTAGCCAACATCTCCATCGACTTGCTGCTAAGCTAGTTGTGCGCATTCGTGACCTTGGACTCGTTATCATGGACGCGCTCATCTCAGGTGTCTTCGTGCTGCTCTTAGCAGGTGAGTTGACGTCAAGCTAAAAAGAAGAATTCCTTCGTGATAAGCAGGTACTGTGATTGTTTTCAAACCTTGAATTATTGGTAAACACTTGGACTTGGAGGCAACATAAGCAGACTCTTGCTGGACAAGGGGTCTCCGAGGTGTAATCGAGGTTAATATCGTAGCCCACCAAATGGTAAATGGATTGCATTTATATCGTGGTTTATCTACACCATCACAGATGCGCACGCATTCAAAAGGTGGAACCTGGGTTGCCTTGGCAACTTCAGGTGCTAGGTGCGCTTATGTGGCATTTGGCGAAAGCGTCTAACTGCTCCATTTGTCCAGGATGCGTCGCTGCTTCGCAGAGGAACGAAAACATTTTGGTGTCTGGGATTTCCAACGGTGAGTGGTCACGTGAGCACGAAACTCTGCGGCCAACACTGCATCCCGTCCTTACTCTGTGGCACTTTCAGCGTGCGGCGACTCGGCAGAGTTCCTCCGAGCTCCCAGCGGGGTCATCGCCAGTCCCGGTTGGCCCTTCCAGTACCCGGCCCGCCTCAACTGCAGCTGGAACATCCGAGGCCGACCCGGAGACACGGTCACCATCAGGTACGGCGCCCTTGTCGCCTCGCCCCTCAGGACCACTCGCTGGAGCTTTTTTGTTCCTTCTCCGCAGCTTCCAGGACTTTGACCTGCAGGGATCGCATCGCTGCTCGTCGGACTGGATGTCCATCAGCAGCTACAAGAATCTGGACGGTCTGAGAGTGTGCGGCTCGTCTCTACCGCCTCCTTACATCTCGTCGCAGGACCACGTCTGGATACACTTCCGTTCTGACGACGCCCTGACAGGAAAAGGCTTCCGACTGTCCTACGTCACAGGTGAGGCTTTGGCGGTTTTCCCGGAGATGTCGCTGAACGTAGACCTGTCTGCCGTGTGGTCGGAGGCGATGGTGAGAATGAGTTCAAAGACTCCGTTCCTGTACTTGAGTAGCTTTTCAGGTACCTCTACTTTACTTGAGTACTGTGGAACCTCGGGTTATGAATTTGCTTTTGTCCTTTAACCTGTTCGCAAACCGAGGTAATGGAAATGCAATTCATCTGTTCCAACTGCAGAACAATATTTTCATCATTGTGTGCTTAAAAATAAACACTGTGCAATATAGGAATATTTAGATTTTTTTTTAAATGATGAAATAACAGTGGGTTTGCTAGCAAATTGCTATGCAGTGCCTTAACCTTTTCGGGTACACTAAAGTTTATGTTCACTGTCGTTACTGCAAGTCCTAAATGACTGCCACCACTCACAATGCAGAGCAGCTTTGCGATGCAATGTGGGATGTGGTAGCCGCTTTAGGCAAAAAAACAAAGATACCTGAAGCACAAAGGTATTATCTTTAAGCGCCGCAAGAAAAAGTGCAAAGATCTGGGGCCTTGCTCATCAAAGTTACGTACGCACAAACGGGCCCTGAAAAATGCATAGGCAAGTCATGTGACCCATCAAAACAAGAAAAAAAACTTGAACATCCATTTTCTTTACCGCTTATCCTCACTAGGGTTGCGGGCTGCTGGAGCCTGTCCAAGCTGTCTTCGGGCGGGAAGCGGGGTACACCCTGAACCGGTCGCCAGCCAATCACAGGGCACATAGAAACAAACAACCGTTCGCACTCACATTCACACCTACGGGCAATTTAGTCTTCAATCAACCTACCACGCATGTTTTTGGGATGTGGGAGGAAACCGCAGTGCCCGGAGAAAACTCACCCAGGGACGGGGAGAACATGCAAACTCCACACAGGCGGGGCTGGGATTTGAACCTTGGTCCCCAGAAATGTGAGGCAGAAGTGCTAACCAGTCGACCACCGTGCCGGCCAAAGCACAAAATCCTCTTTTGAATACGGAAGAAGATAACATACGCCATTGTGTCCATTCCTCCTCCTCACTGTCCCTAATGACGTGGCCAACTGGAGCTTGCTACCTGAAGTCGCCACAAAAGAAGGAAAAAAAACGGGAATGGTGTCCTGATGTAGTTTACTTTTTACATTGAGTGTTAGCGATAAGCTGGCGAGTTCTAAAACAAAGTGTCTTCTATTTAAATCTACAATGTGTGAAATTGTTTTTGTTGTGCATTTAATTTTACAGTTAAGTCCAACAGGGGTGTCATTAAATATCTTAAAGCATGCTCAGGGAGGGCAGAAGACAACATAGGTATGTTGAGGGTGCCTTCACAACGCAGGAACTTGCATAACAAACCCGCACTGTGACACATTAAATGTTTATCTTCGATTGTTTTTATGACCAAAATTGAAATCCTGATTAAATTTCGATTAGTCACCCAGCCCTACCTCCGTTATTCACTATTTTCTGTGACATGCTAAAATAATTTTTGTTTTTAGTATATATATTTTTTGAGGCAAACTACAGTGAACAGTATGTATGATATCTATTGTGGTGTCTCTTTGAGACAACGTACGGTTGCTACTGGTCGTAGATTTGCCAAAATGAAACATCAAACGAGTTGTCCACTCAACCAAACTTGCGCTCAGGCAACTTTCTGCTGCAGTCAGCAGATGGCTGTGTAGTGTATAGATCTGAACACGTTTATGTATACGCCAGCGTACTGTAGCAGCCCAGCTAACCGACGTGGCTACGTGGCACCCATCTTAGGGTGCGGCAGCCCATAGAAAACAATGCATGTACACTGAAATTAAGTCATAACTTGTTCCTTTTTCAACCGATTTTCACGAGGTTTACTGTTTTGTTAACGTTACGGCGTATGCTATCAACACACATTTGAATAAAGTGACCAAAAAATACATGAAAGGGATTCCCAGTTCCCTTGTCGTAATTGTACAGTGTTTTAACGCAACTGTATGCAGCACAATTTACCGGTATCCTTGATCTTTTGGTTTTCTTTCCATCTACACACATTGAATGCGCTGATGACTTTGACTTCCCAAGCATAGCGTCGCCGTCAGCACGGAGCTCAAAATGGGTGTGTCGTATCTACCTATATATATCTGTGGTTCAGCGTGGAGGTGAACGTACTGCCTTCTCTCAAGATGTCTTGCTTTGCTCCCAGCCCCCGACTCACTCGACCAATCGCAAATCTAACAGCAGCCATGTTAGATTTGTCATTGACAGTCAGCGAGAGAGGATCAACAAGACGGCGGCCTCCATGTCAGCTCACAAGAGTTTCTGGGGAAGACACTTAACTCGTAACCCCATCGAGACTGATAAGAATGGGCTTGCTCAAGGACTATGTGTGTTGGAAATGTGGGGAAAAAGGGGGTACACTTATTCATGCATGATGGGAGTGTTCTACAGTCCACCCACTATGGGATAATGTAAAAGAACACATGCTCTCCCTCGCGTTCTGGTAGCTAATGCTCGATCTAAAATAAAAGTAAACGAACTCGGACAGCAAACTTGCTTACATGGGGTAAGCTACTGTGCTTCCTTTTTTACGGAAACCTGGCGGATTTCGCGGCTATCGAGCAAGGTAGGAAGGACTGTTTACCGAGCGGACAGAACAGGGGCCTCATGTACAAAAGGTGCGGACGCACAAAAACGTGCCGTCCATTCTTTTTCGCGGCAAAGTTCCGATGTATCAAGAGTGACATGACCGTGAAAATGTACGCACGTTTCTGCAGCTTTTGGTGCTTTGGCGACACTTAGAGGTGATGCTGGGAAGCTGTTCTCATAAATGAATGACACATGAACAATTCATGCCCTGCCACATGAGTCAACAATGCAATTGAGGCAAGGACTGAGAATTAATTTGTTAACCAGTGTATTTAATGAACCACTGATATTTGTGAGGACACCTATTAATTGATTAAGGCGATCATTTATGCCGCCTCTTGCCCTCACAATCGCTTCGTGACTCCAGCACATGCACTGAAAAGAAGAGTCCTTTGAATTTACTTCATTTGAACATGTACATCGGTTGCACATGATTAAAATGTTTAAATTGACATTTATCCCTCTTCCCCTAAAAAACAAACATGATTTTTTTGTCAGTGTGCGTGTCCTCTCCTGTGTATGAAAATAATAAATTGAGTCATCCAAAAGGAGTCAAAGTTTTTGATATCCTCTGATATTTTGATGTGCTTCTATTTGAATTCAAAACATTTATTACAAATACCACACACAACATTTAAGCATGAACCTTTATCTCACAGGGCTGAGTGTAGGTTACTGTATGAACTCATTTGTTATGAGTTCTAAAAATACATGGTATTAACCTTGTGGGGTGATCATAGTCAGCAACGTCCTCCCATCACCTCTGAGAGAGCAGCGTCACCCACGATCGCAGCGATTCTCTCCTCGAACGGGGTGAGGCCCTTCGCGCCGGTTCTTCCGCCTCTTTTTGGCCACACTTTTGCGGTGGGCAGCTGTTCTCTGCTTCACATCCACCTTAATGTCTGACCACTCCTTTTTTAGTTCAGTGAGCGTGCTATTCTGTCTCCACAACATTGACAGCCGGACGCGCACTGTCCCATTCACTCCTCTTTCGCGTATTGGTAACGCCGTAGGACAGCGTGCTAAAGAGGATTTTCTTGCGTGCCCCCACTTCATTGAGCAACTACACATTCAGAAAAAATATTTTTCTTCATTACCTTGCTCGTTTTCCTTTTTTTATGATCATGCAGACATCGGCATCTCAGGTGCAGGGTTCATTTAAATATGATTTGACTATTCAAATGTGAGCGTGGACAGGGAGGGGTCGGCTACTCCAACATGTGCGCTCATTTCCACGTTGATTGGAATGTACGAAGGAAATGTGCTTGGATTCATGAGTACGCAGAGTTTCATACATCTGAATATTTTTGTGCGTACGACGTTTTCTGGATTTGAGCGTACGCCGTGTTTTAGGAGGAAATCCACGGAAATCCAGTCTTTGTACATGAGGCCCCTGCTGATTCCGGCAAAGCTTTGCCTGCCACCCACCGTGGCAGGTCTGACCACATAAGCCAGCATGTATTCCCCGCATATAGACCTCTTGGCGCAAAGGCTAAAACCAATTGTTCTTATCATGAGGGTCTGGCGTTCTGGAGCCATGATCAGGCTATGGGACTGCTTTGTAAGTACAGACTGGGACCTCTTTAAACGGACGGCCGCTTGCAACAATAACACAGACGTGAACCATACTCCCCTTTTGTGCTGGACTATATCAGTTACTGCATGGATAATGTCACCACCATAAAAACAATGTGCACACTCCCCAGCCACAAACCATGGATGACTGCAGCTTTGATAAACTTGTTGAAGGCTGGTGATGCGGCCTTCCATACAGGGGACAAAGGGACCTGCGGAACAGCAAGCTCCAACCTGAGGCAAGGCATCAAAGACACAAAGCGCTGCTACAAAATTGAGAACTTTAACACCTTGGACTCCAGACTCATGTGGCAGGGAATTGAGACCATAACAGACTATGCGGGCAACAATATCAGCCCAATACACACAGCTAACCCATCCCTCCCAGAAGACCTGAATCACTTGTTTGCCAGGTTCGACCGTGGCAAGAACCACAACAGTACAGTGCACTGGTATTCAGCTCCCAAGAGGTGAGATGGGCTTTGAACTACATCAACCCCCTCAAAGCCACTGGACCAGATTGGGTTCCAGGCTGCGTCCTTAAGCACTGCGGGGGGCAAAGTATTTGCTTACTGTTTACAGATCCCCGCCCCCCCAAAAAAAAAGCATTTTTTTCAGAATTTCAGTGATTCCGGTTCCTCATTTTGATTCCGGTTCCAAACGATTCTCGATTCCGATTCTTTTAGGGGGCTGGGTCAAAAAGGTTTGCATGGTTTAAATAATGGGTGGCCAAATTATGAATATCCATTTTCTTAGCGGCCCGCAGCATAAACTAAAATGAGCACTTTACTCGGGGTTCTTTTTAACCAGTATCAATATCAAACCTATGCCTAAAAGGCAACGTGTGGAACTAACCCAATTGACTTAATATTCATTAATGTTTCAGCTAAAAGTTGAATATAGCATTGTTAAAATAGTTATTTGCTATTGGTTATTTGTGTTTTATTATGTCAAATGGTTTATATGTTCAAGTTTTTGTAGCAGCAACAATAATTCTCTATATCAACAGTGCAATACAACTTGACACCTGACCTGGAGTGAATATATAGTGTGGAATTGTAAAGCGTCTTTGAGTACCTTGAAAAGCGTTATGTTTATGCATTATTATCATTATAATTCAGTCTGTACTTTTTACGAAAGGAGTCAATTCAGTACTGCTTTTACAATAGTCTTTTCTCACACAAGTGTCTATACTTGTACTTTTTGCCATCTTTGGTCATAGGTAAGTCGGATGTTTCCAGCTGTGACGTGGACCAGTTCCACTGCTCTAGCGGGAAGTGCATCCCTGACTGGTGGCGTTGTAACTCCATGGATGAGTGCGGAGACAATTCGGACGAAGATTTGTGTGTGGACTCGCCGTTTTCCTTCCAGCCCTGCAGCCTGAACCAGTTCCCTTGCTTGTCTCGCTACACGAGAATCTACACCTGTCTGCCTCACAGCCTGCGTTGTGATGGCAGCATTGACTGCCAGGTCAGGTCAACTAGCTCCCCCTTCAACCTCCCGGGCTTCACCTTTAACGTCGCGCTTCTTTCAGGATCTGGGAGACGAGATCGACTGCGATGTCCCAACCTGCGGAGAATGGTTAAGGAACTTCTACGGCTCCTTTAGCTCTCCAAACTATCCGGACTTTTACCCTCCGGGAAGTAACTGCACCTGGCTGATTGACACCGGCGACCACAGGAAGGTATGGATGGGCACAGAGCAACCCGACCTTGTTCTCCTCTCCGGCGGGGGCGCTCTAACACCTGCCGTTTCTTCTGCAGGTTATTCTGCGCTTCACAGATTTCAAACTGGACGGCGCGGGTTACGGTGACTACGTGAAGGTGTATGACGGCCTGGAGGAGAACCCTCGCCACCTTCTCAGGGTTCTGACGGCCTTCGACTCGAGAGCGCCGGTCGCTGTGGTGTCTTCTTCCGGGCAGCTGCGAGTCCATTTCTACGCCGATAAGATCAACGCCGCCAGAGGCTTCAACGTCACCTACCAGGTTCTCCTCTCTTGGCGTTATCTGTGCCGTTTGTTGCCGATTGGATTTGGTTCTATTGGTCTGTCTGGGTTCCTCAGGTGGACGGCTTCTGCCTGCCCTGGGAGGTTCCTTGTGGGGGCAACTGGGGTTGTTACACCGAGCAGCAGCGCTGCGACGGCTACTGGCACTGCCCCAATGGCCGCGACGAGTTGAACTGTTCCACCTGTCAGGAAGACGAGTTTCCCTGTTCCAGGAACGGAGCCTGTTATCCTCGATCGGACCGCTGCAACTACCAGAACCGCTGCCCCAACGGGTCTGATGAGAAGAACTGCTTCTTCTGTCAGCCTGGAAACTTTCACTGCAAGGTGTTCTATCGCTGTACTAGGCCATATTTGTCATATACTACACACAGAAAAAAAGTTGTGACCTCATCTCTGTGCAGAATAACCGTTGTGTGTTTGAGTCGTGGGTGTGCGACGCCCAGGATGACTGCGGCGACGGCAGCGATGAGGAAAGTTGTCCAGTGGTGGTTCCCACCAGGGTGATCACAGCCGCCGTGATTGGCAGCCTGGTCTGCGGCCTTTTGCTGGTCATCGCGCTGGGCTGCACTTGTAAACTGTACTCGCTGCGCATGTTTGAACGCAGGTGAGCGTGCACAAACAAACGCATTTTACGTTAGGCTTTGCAGACATGTGATGAGGGACTGCTTCACTCTCTGCAGGTCATTTGAGACGCAGCTGTCCAGAGTGGAGGCGGAGCTACTAAGGAGGGAAGCCCCACCCTCCTACGGTCATCTGATTGCTCAGGGTTTGATTCCGCCAGTGGAGGATTTCCCAGTATGCTCCGGGAGTCAGGTAAAGACCGGTGCCCTTTGCACCTGTAACGCACTGTGCCCACTAACATTATTCAAGTCTTTGTAGTTGTCTGCGCTGTTGTAGTTGTTTACTATGGTGGCCAAAAGGAGCAAACGGGCTGGAAATGGCCAAACACTGCAAAAATAGGAATGATGCACACTAGCATGCATGAAAATCAGTCACCTTTCTGCCAAATTCGCTATTTTGAGCTCAAAATAGTCCATTTACGTGAATCGTATAGATCCAATGAGTTTTTTCGTGTGTGTGTGTGTGGGGGGGGGGTTCGGGTTAGGGTTAGGGTTCTCGTCACAGGCTGTTTTGTACTCCTTGAATGCTAGCAGCTAAATCCATTCCACACATCCGCCATCCACACAGATGTAATTTCGGAATATTACTCCGAGGCGGACTACTATGCGAGCACATCGGCCTAAGGTTCCGCCTGTGCGCTCAGGACCTGCTTTGGATAAGTCACAGGAGTTCACGAGACCAGAAAAAACACTTCCGCCGCTTTTTGTGTTAAGAAGTAACATTTACAACAATCTAAATGTCGCTCGCTACTTTTATCAATTATTGCCTATTTACCAGCTATTTTGTGCGCGAGACTACAACTTCGACTTCCGCATTGGGCACCGTTTGCTCCAATCCAATTTAAGCGCTGGTGACATTTGTCTCGTTCACCAATCAAACGACACATGAAAGTCACATAACCTCACACGTCTATTGGGCATCCCGGGCAATAGGTATTAACACTAGATAAGCCAGCCCGGTTGATTGTCGTGCCTACGTGGCCACCATGAAGGCAACAGCCCGCTACTCGTGTTTACATTTAGATGAACAAAAACATCAGCTGTCTGGCACTGTCTGCCCAAACATGGATATTACAGCCCACTCTTAACTTGAGAAAACACCTTGCAGTAAATTGCAGATGTTTTGTTGTAATTTTGGCTGTGCATACAGCACAATATCCAATATCAGAATTTGCACATTCACATTTAATTTTAATTTTAATAATGTTCATGCTGTGGTTAAAAAATCAGAAGCTACTCACTATTTACTCAGTACTTGAGTTATTATTTCACTGTGTACTTTTTACTCAAGTAATTTTTGGTGGACTATGTTTTACTTTTACTTGAGTCACATTATTGTCAAGTAACTACTGTTACTTGAGTACAATATTTGGCTACTCTCCCCACCCCTGGAGCGGACATCCTCTATTGCTACTCGTACGTTTAAGCAACATTTTTGCTCATCAAATCAGCCAGTGTCGTATTTGTTGCACTGGTCTTTTGTATTTTCGCGTTGAGGTGCTGCGAGTCATGGCCCTGGTTGTGGTCCTAGCGGAACCGCGAAGCATACGTTACAGGGGTGTCAAACTCATTTTTGTCACGGGCCACGTCATAGTTAAGACTTCCCTCGGAGGGCCGTTATGACTGTGAACCTATATGAAGGAATTATCACGTCATATAATGAGATATACACAACAAATTGATGAATAACTAGTAAAATCAGAAGCCTATAAAAACATGTTTTTAACAACTACGTTTTTGATTGGTAACAATTGCAATATCTCAACATTATTACACTGGAACACAATTAGGAATTTTGATTTGCTTTTGCGCGCCATCTAAAATGATGTGGCGGGCCAGAACTGGCCCCCAGGCCACTAGTTTGACACCTGTGCGCTGGTACATCTTGCATTAATTAGGAACGCGCCTACAGTTATCTAATTAGTTTACGGATGTTAATGTTAAATGTATTAAGCGACGGAGCGATGTTGGGAATTATGTCACAACACAGAATGAACTCATTCCAAATTCTGAAATGGCCAATAAAAATGGAAAAAATCGGTACCTAATATTTTCCTGGAGGATGCATTTTGGGATTTGAAGTTGGTAATAGTGAAAAATGAAGTGAAACAGAGAATGATTTGAGTCTTTTCCAGAATGAGAGTGCTTTAGGAGGAGGATGCTATTCAAGTGGCACAGCTTGAAGCAGGCATCAGGTGCAGGTAGAGAGGGGCCTGGCTCAAGTTGGAGGCCTAAACAGAAGAGCAAAGAAATGAGGCAAATTTTAATCTTAAATTTGTACATTAACATGTACTTGAGCAGTGTAAATACATGTATTTTCTGCTTGAAGAAAATTTTGTATTTTGCCTTATTGTATTCTTCAGAGACTTCCAGATTGCTTAATTTATGTTCAAATAAAAAATATATATATTTGCGTGGGCACGGGGGATCCCCCTACAATGTTTTTTTTTTGGGTCACATTTAGTGTTTGCATGTCTGAACTAGGGATGGAACTGTTTTTCACTATGGTTCGTTTCGACTCTTTCAGTTCGGTCCGCATGTTCCGTTCGGTTCATAACGTGTTTTTTTTTTAATTTTTTTTTTTTCCTCTTTTTTTTTTCTCTTCCCCTCATTTACCAATGAGGCGACAGTGCCACAGCACAGTAGCAAGTTGGCCAAGATGGCAGCGCAGACACGTTATCTGCGTCATGCCCCTCATCTATGCAGCAGCCAATCATATAGCAGCGGGGCACATCACCAGAGATCTTGCGTTGGAGAGAATAGATACAGCAGTAGTAGGTACTTCCGCGTCTTTCTCTCTCCAACACATGATATCTGCATTCCTCGGCTCGGCCGCTCCATAGCAAAACGTCCCGTGCCACTCATAGCCATATGCGCAGATGACCCTCCTTCCACCTCCGACGGAGAAAGCTCAGCTGCTCCGCGAGTTCCCACGGTGGGCCGATCGTCGAGCAACAAGTTTATCCAAGTACCAAGGGAAGCGATATCGCTATAATGTTCGTCACTGACTGAGGTGTTTTTGTTTACCATGCAACGAACTCTCCTTTAAAAAGTGGGCAGCATAAACACAAACTGTTGTAATTCCTACACTGTTTACCAGCTTTTGATGTAAATACCCTGAAAGTAAAGCTGAAGGTCGTTTCATTTTAAATCTGTTGTGGTGGTGTTTAGAACCAAAAAAAATGACAATTGTGTTCATGTCCCAATATTTATTGACCTGACTAGAAGCATATATCAATGCTGCTAGTAACATAAAGATGAAGTTTATAGAGTTGAACTTTAAAGGTCCCATATTCTGGCCATTTTGATTTCATTTCGAGAAGCATCTTTGTTTTGTCGTACGTGTACAGAAAAGGCCCTCTGACAGCTACTTCTGTTTGACCCAGTTCTGTATTCACTTTGTCCATATTTGGCTAAGATCGCCCATTTCCTCTGATTGGTTGCCTCCGTGTAGAAGATCCACTTGTGAGAGCACACATTTGCTATGGAGAGAGTGCTGGCTCGGGAGCGGAGAGGGAGGCGGAGAGCTTTGTTAGTGACGTAGATAAGCTTGAGAAACTTCTGATTTCAGGCCTTTCGGCACAAAAGCATCTGGGACTCAGGAATGTGTGGATGATTTTAATTCATATTTCATATGTTTACTGAGGCACTATAGAGCCAATATTAGATCCCAAATACTAGAAAAAGTTGATTTTGGTTTAATAAGCCAAGCTCACCTATTTCACATTTGAAAAATCTCACGGTTAACCACCAAAGGAAAATATCATAAAAAATGCACGGTGAACGACTGGTTAGCACATCTGCCTCACAGTTCTGAGGACCCGGGTTCCAATCCGGCCTCGCCTGTGTGGAGTTGGCATGTTTACCCTGTGCCTCCGTAGGTTTTCTCTGGGTACTCCGGTTTCCTCCCAAATCCCAAAAACATGCATGGTATGTTAATTGAAGACTAAATTGCCCCTAGGTGTGAATGAATGTGAATGGTTGTTTGTTTATATGTGCCCTGCAATTGATGAGCGACTAGTTCAGGGTGTACCCCCTCTCGCCCAAAGATGGATGGAATAATCTCCGGCACGCCCGCGACCCTAGTGAGGATAAACATGTTCGGAAAATGGATGGATGGCTGTATGAATACTGAAATGTTGTTTAATTTCGTCAAATGTACTTTTCTGTGTGAATTTCTGTTTAGTTGGGCGACTGTTCAATGCGGATGTTCTGTTTTATTTTTATTTTTTTTGCAATACAGTGTAGGCTACATGACCGCGCACTGGCCATGGTTTTTGCTTGCGTCATAACATCCTGTTTAGGCTGTTTTATTTTGGTAACAAAAATTTGGTGCATCAATAGTTGTAGTTTTTCATGTAGCTGTAGTGATTAAATTAAATGTAAACACTCAAGGAGCATGCAAAAGACACGTGGTAAACAGCCCACCTGACGGACTTCAGGTCATGACGTCAAGTCACTTTATTAAATGTCGCTTGAAGGGCAATTTGATTTGCAGTAGACCCAATCGGACAACATATGACACATGATTAAACATACAAGATGTGAGCAGCAAAAGTACAGCAATGAAGTGCATAACAGGCGACAATAAATAGTTCCAAGTGAAAAGTATACAATAGTAAAATTGATACTCAACCATAAAATGATAAAAAGCTAAAGGTTCAGGTCCTGACGTCACTCACTAGACCACGCTGATGGTTTTCTTTATGAAATACTTGGTTGTGGATTTTGGGGGGCTGGAATGGATTTCAATTCATTTAAATGGGGAAAATTGATTAGCTAAGTAAATTGACTTTAGAGCTTGGTTCCAGAATTAATTCAACTGAAAGCTAAATGTAGTAATTCACGTAGAAGTCGTCATTGTGAAAGTAGTTGGTCATAGGGAGGTTAGGTGGTGGGAGGTGGTGGGAGGTGTGACTTGATCACGATTGACTTTTTGTTTTTGTTCGGCCTCAGGCGTCAGTTCTGGAAAACCTGCGTCTGGCGGTGCGTTCTCAACTGGGCTTCACCTCGCTTCGCCTCCCGTCTGCCGCTCGCCATGGCAACCTGTGGCGTAGCCTCTTCAATTTCTCACGGTCTCGCCAGTCAGGGTCTTTGGCTGTGGTCTCTGCTGACCCGGAGGACAGCGGCGGTACTGCGAGTTCCACCTCAGACCTGCTGTCCCCGGACTCGGATGACACAGACACGGAGAGCGAGAGGGGGAGGGACCGTGGTGTCGGGGCAGTGGGCGGTCCCGTCGCCCCGCTGCGCCAGAAGACCCCACCTGCCAGTTCAGTGGTAGCTGCGGTATTGTGCACTGCTTCTGTAACCTCTGCAACCCTCGTCAACCAGCCAACCGGCCTTAGCAGAGTCCAAAATGGTCCCGATGAGGCTGCGTCCCCCGGTGGCCTGGTCTCCGTGGAAACGACCAATCCTAATGTGGAATGTCATAGCGACCCGTCCCAACTCCGAGACCCACCCGCCTCCACCCTGCGCCGTTTGACCCGGAATCTGCACCGCCTCGCCAGGAACCTCATGACAACCGGTCGCAACCAGCAGAACCAGACTTGGACCAATCACAGCCCACTACGCCAGCTGGATGCCGGAAGGGGTGGGGTGGATTCTACGGAGCGGCGAGGCAGCGGAGACGAAGATGTGGAGCTTTTGATCCCAGACTCTGAGTCATCCTCGTTGTTTGGTGACATTCGCCAGCCGCTCCTGGACCCACAGCCCTCACACCCGTCGCGCCCCTTGTCCACCGTGGCTCAGATGGTGCGACATCTGGGCGCAAGCAGTGCACGGGCAGGCTGGGACGGACCGTGCGAAAACTGCGGGAAAGTTCACACAGCTCAGATCCCCGACACATGTCTGGAGGTCGGAGGAAAGATGGAGAGCAGTGACGACGAGCTGCTGCAGCTTTGCTAACGAGCTGAATGTTAACCTGCTGACTAACAGGCTAAAGGTACTGCTGTGAGCATGACGGCATGCGTTGTAGACGCTTCGCTAGCCTCGCTATGGTAACTTTGCTAGCAGCAGAGATGGGATCCGTTGCGACAGTGTGACATTGCAGATCCACAGACCCAGATCCTTTGTACCAGACCTCGTGTTGATCAGTTCTCGACATTCCCTCCTCAACTGGAAACTGATCCAGGATCAGGTCACCGGGGACTAAGTCTGTTCTTCTCCAGGGACCATAGGTGCAAGAACCACACTTTTCCCTTGATGCTGAAACAAAATCTACTAAAAAACTGGTCTCGTCTCCCTAAATTGCGAACTGGTGTGGACTGCTCCATTTGCTACAGTTTGGCACCAAGACGTGAAGGTAGTGTTCGCAGAAAAAAAAGGTCCTTGATATCATGGAAATGACCAATAAGTATTTTTTTAGTGTTCCCGGTTTTGGTACTTCCACTATTTATTCTTACTATTATTCTAATTGTGGTGTTCTTTGACCTGCATGATTGGTTGATGTTTTCCTTTGAATTTTCAAACTGACTTATTAAACTTTTAAATGCCTAGTTTGTTTGCATTTATTGTTAAAGAGGAAGTATAAAGATCACAAGGTTGTAACTACATAAATGTAAACGCGATACAGTAGAACAGCACTAACAGAAAGGCCAAGGAAGGACAGTGGCTGTATCGGTAGTAGGATGCTGGGAATGGAGGAAGACCAAAGAGGACGTTTACAGATATGGTTGGGGAAGACTTGCTGTTGGGTAGAGTTGGAGGAAAGGATTTAGAGAATAGGGACAGATGGCGGAAGAACATTGGCGTTGGCCGCCCCTCAATACGGTTAAGGCCAAAGGCAAAGTAAAGTACAGTACAGAATAAATCAATCAATTCAGTCCTGTCAGGTTCCAGAGAAGAAAAGAGCCACCAGAATTGAAAACATTAACAATTTTTATTTTCACGTCTCACCTTGACCTGAAGAAGAAAATCTGACAGCGGGTGTCTGATTTGTCACATTAAATGTCCTTGCTCTGCCCATTTTGGTGACTTGTTCACTATCCCTTAGCTTAACTCGCAGCCCTAATCCTCTCCATGGACTCTTCTAGAAGGCTGACGCGCCAGTCCCATGTTTTTGATGCGGGCACCGAAATTCAAAAAAGTCACGTGTTTCCTTAGGAGCAGCTGTGATTTCCTGGCAAACGTAGACATCCTTTTCCTCCACCTCTCTCGGAATGTGCGACGATCACAGTGGAGGAGACACTTTTCCATCAGCACCCCCTTTGTTAGTGCTATGGTGTGCAGCTGCCCTCAGTTTCTTTATTGGTCAGTGGAGCCAAAGCGGGGTCCACCAAGGAGGTGGCAGGAAACAATTTAAACCAACCAATCACCATGATTGACAGGTCCAAGTCATCCAGTAGAACCTGAGCAGCACCCATGAAGGATTTATGGTCCATCTTTCCATAGTCCCCCCACACAATGATCTGACAGTTTGTAACATAACACACGTTAGTCCAATCACAAATGTTGCAGCACATGTTCATGCTCGACGCCTTACCTGTAGAACTTTGCCTTCCGGATTCTCTTCAAACTGCAGCTGTTGTTGATAAAGAGGATCCAGCGTCTTTCTGGCCAGACGAGTTCTTCGCTTCAACAAACATTTGCCATTATCCATCAGGTAGACCTTCACATATGCAGCTGGGGCACAGAGCCAGTGTTGGCATTACAACTTATCACAACTCTAGTGAGAACTTCACTCTGCTCTCTAGAATCTACTTATGGCCTCAAGAACTTAAAGTCCTGTCTAGAATTCCCTGTGCGCTATAAAACTGAACTGTGTGGTCCAGAACCTTAGGATCTCTAAAACTTCCCTGTGCTCTCTAAAACTTTACTGTGAAGTCTAGAACCTTCTTATGCTCTGAGGAACTTGGCAGTTCTCTCTAGAATTTACCTGGTGTATTTTTGTTGCCTTGTTTACCCACAAGCCCCCTGGCCCGGATCACCTCCACGTCTAGGCGCTCCTTCCTGTAGACCATTCCGATCTGGATGTCTCCTGAGCAGCACAATAGCATTCATTGGATATTAACCCAACTTGACCGTTCTTGAGATATTTTGTTCTTTGTCACTACCCATGGGAGGTGTAGCCAACGTCTGTCTCCCAGCCAGCTGGGCTGGGCCTAACCCATCAAGGAAACCGGTGAAGTGTTTGTCTGTGGCCAGTTTGACTCCCGGAAAGATCAAACTGAAATGCAAATGGAACAATGAGAGGAATCTGTGAAATTGGGCGTGAAGCCATAGCCAGGATGACTCGTACGCTCCGGGCTTCGGGTCCTCTGCGTCAGGATCGCGGCTTGGCTGTCGTGTGAAGCGAGACTTAAACTCCACAGCCAGTCCGGTTTCCACGCTCCTCTGAATGGGAAGTCTCACCACCTTCTTCTTCTTATCTTCCTCTGAATAGGAGCGAAATCAGGACCAGTTTGCTAAACCTTCTTTCAAGGTTGCGCAGGTTGGAGTTCTGCTTCATTCCAGTTGTAGTTCTAGGGGGTCTGACTGGACTCACCTTCCGGATTGAGTTGCGAGGTGCTTTGGCTCTTCTTTCCCAGTCCGACCATTCCCATCACACGAGCGCCCAAACTGGATCGCCGCTTCTTGTCGTCGTCGTCGTCGTCGTTACGGCTCAGAGAACAAATGTCACCCCCCACACTGGCAGACTTGGCGGCAGGTGCTGCTGCCACCCTGCGGGGAGATGGACGGCATGCCAAAATGTGAGGTTGCAGGGGAAAAGTGAATTAAAAGCCTGGATAAGAAGTGCTTAAACCTACCCCAGTGAACACCCTGCAACATACACTGCTGTGAAAAAGTACTTTCCTCCTTCCGAATTTAAATTATTATTATTTTTTTTATCACGCTTGGATGTTTTGGATCATCACATCAGTTTTGAAGTCTCGCAAAGACAACCCAAATAAATTTTAAAAATCCAGTTTCTAAATGATGATTTCATTTACGAGACTTGTCAGAAATTTGGTCTTAGGATGTGGGGCAGGACATTGCTCCATCACTTACTTTGACGACTCAGGCTCCTCCTCTCCTTCCTCCACCGATTCGCTGTTCTGCAGGGTGGTCTTTTCTGTCGATCCTGGCCCCGACAAAGCCTCCAAACCCCCTAGACTCTCCGGACCTTCCGCTTGACTGCAACCGCCAATGAGAGGATATTTTGAGAAGGTCAGCTAGGCACAGCGGCTGCGGTCAGCACAAGAATACGCTCACCTGACACTTTGAAGGTCGTAGAGGACGACGGACTCAGAAGACACGTCGCTCAAGTTGCTGAGGGACGACTTCGAGAGACTGTCCCGCATCTGGACACCAACGATGCCATCGGTCAGTCACGTTATCTGGCAATCATGTCATCTGTGCTGCATGCTCACCCTTTCTGGATCCTTCATCACACCTGCAGAGACACCAGGGTGAAGAATATGGAAAAAACTATTAAGTGACCTGGTATGACATCACACTGACATGGAGAAAATTCAGTGGCGTGTTGCAGGAAAAGGTATGTAAATGTTGACGTGAATAAATTGGTCATAAAAGTCACAAGAGACAAACATGGTCTTCTTACTCAACTAATATCACCATTTTTAATTGTTGGTTTAATCATAGTTGAAGCTGATTATTTTTCTCTATTGTGACAAACATTAAGATCTAATTACATTTTATGACCAATCAATCACAAATCCAGCTCGTTTCAAAGGGTTCACATACTTTTTCTTGCAAGTGTACAAGCTAATGTACCGTTAGCTCCTTTCATCTGTTGGTCCTCCCATGTGACCTCTGCGCCATGTCAGGAGAAAGACAAAGACCAGAAGTTTGACAGAAGACTTAACAGCCAAGGTCACATGATTGTGTGCTGATCAATCACTGACCTTTCCTGCTGCCTCCGGGCGTGGCTGAGCGTCTGTCCGCCTCTGACACGTGTTGTGATGTCATGTGATGACAGAGAAGTGACTTAAGCACAGCACACCAATTGACGAGCGCGATCCCTAACAGGCACTTAGCACGCACCTGGTGTCTGAGAAGGTGGGGCCGGCGACCAGCATGCTGCTGAGGGAGGCGGAGCTTGATGACAAGAGGAGGGGGCTGGGGGAGGTGGATCTTGATGAGTCGTTGACAAGGGAGGGGGAGAAGCTGTGGCAGGTGGGGAAGGCGCTTGATGAGTTGTGGTGGTTGGGGGAGGGGCTGGGGCAGGTTGGGGAGGAGCTTGATGAGAAGCGGTGGGGGGTGGGGGAGGAACTGGGTTAGGTGGGGCGGTGGGAGAGGGCGAGACTTGGCAATGGAAGTGTGAAGGTTCTGTGGGAGGCGGAGCTTGTATTCTAATGAGCGGAGGGCATTGATGGTTGCCAGTGGATGGAGCCTGTCTGTGTGAGGGGGGAGGGGGAAGGGCAGTGGGTGGAGCTTCAGCCCCAGTTAGTGTTCCTTTTGTGGCCGTGGTGCAAACTGATGGATGGGAGGTTGAGAGAACAAAAAAACCTGAAGTCACTTCAAAAGTCGCTTAAAAGGCAGCGCTGGACACAGTGCTGTGTGTTGATTGGTGCACGGAGAAGAAGTAGAAAGCACTGCGATGTCGTTACAACGGGTTATTGAGCAATTGGATAAGAGTGGTCGTGTGTGACTGTGTGGCTAGAGTGGCCGACCTCGCGTCCATCTTACGTGTGTCCGGAGCACCTTTGGGTGGGACCGCAGGCAACTGACGTACTCGGCGACTGCACTCGGGGCTCCCTATCGGACTCAAATGGATCGACCCATCATGCCGGCCGACCCTGTCAGAGGATCACAATAAGGTGGACCAGATGCTGACAGGTTTGTCTAGCTGTCATTTGTGCAACAACACTCATGATGGATGTGGTCCACCTTTGAAATGCTGCTGAAATCCAATCTGACCCATTTGCCATCTCTTTTGGTCTTTATTTTGTCATTTCATTGAAGGAACGCCAGCGAAGGAATTTGTTACCTTAACAGCTCCTCATCGAAGGGTTCTGCTTCCGAGGGCAAGTTTGGGATGAAGTTCTGGCTGAAGGGCAGAAGAAAAGTTCAAGATGTTTAAAACTCAACACGACCCAAAAAAACTTCAGACTCACCTGAAGTCCTCAACGCTCCCATTTGTCTTGTGGTTTGGCCAGGGAGTATTACACAATCTTCCAGAGTAACTACACACACAGATGAAGAGCTACATATTTTTGCTTTAGCATTAGAGATTTGGGTGATGTTTGCAATACCAGTCATGGGAATCAAGAGAGATGGCCCCAGACCTTCTCCTCAATAACCTCCTGAAAACACAATGTTAATGCACATTAGCTACCTAAAGCTGCCCCACATGTACTTTACCTCTTTTATTACAAGGTCAAGAAGGACTCTTAGTGGGACAAGCGTAAGGTGAAGTAGCAGTATTTCCAGTAGTGGAAGCAGTTTTTGTTTTTTGTTTTTACTTGTCCAGGCTGCCATAGCGTCCGACATCAGAATGAGTTCGAGTGATCTTAGAGGCTCGCAGCATCCGCACGGCGTCTTCGCGGTAAAGCGGGTAAAGAGGGTTTGCACTGCAGGCCAGATTACGAGTTAATGTGACATGTCAAGGATTGGCTGGACCATCAGAGTCGACGGCCTACCTGTGGCTTGGCGACGAGCACCTCGCCGGGGCCGGATCACACCTCGCCATGATCGGGTCGCATCGCGAGCCGGGACGAGATGACTGCCCGTGCTCGTTTAGAGAGTGTGCAGAGCTGTAGAGGTGTTGGCCGTTCTGACGGGAATCTGGAAACAGAAAGGTAAGTGTCACCATGAGATGCAAAATGACATGTATGTGATCCATGAGGAGATTTGAAGTACACCTGATATCACCCCGATAACGTCCTCGCAGTCATAATCGGAAAAGTCTCCATCGCTGAACCTATTAAAACCTACAGAGACACCAAGAGAAAGTGGACATTTCCTGGCCTTCTTCCATTGGTCCTTATGTGTTATCCAAGAAGGTTCCTTATGTTCTGTCCTAGAATGTTCCTTATCTAGAATTCTTGAATATTCCATCCATCCATCCATTTTGTGAACCGCTTCTCCTCACAAGAGTCGCGGGCATGCTGGAGCCAATCCCAGCTATCATCGGGCAGGAAGCAGGTTACACCCTGAACTGGTTTCCAGCCAATCGCAGGGCACATGCAAACAAACAACCATTTGCACTCACATACACACCTACGGGCAATTTAGAGTTCTCAATCAACACATCCCAAAAACATGCATGGTAGATGTTTTTGGGATGTGGGAGGAAACCGGAGTGTCCGGAGAAAACCCACGCAGGCACGGGGAGAACATGCAAACTCCACACAGGCGGGGCCGAGGACTGAACCCCGGTCCTCTGAACTGTGAGACAGACGCTCTAACCAGTCGTCACCGTGCCGCCTTCTTGAATATTCATCACATTCAATCCCTGAAGTTTCCTCATTTTCCAGCTTCAACGGTTACTATGTTCCATCCTTAAGAGGTGCCACATATTCCACCCCCGGTTCCTCATCTTCCATCCTCACAAGGGTCCTCCTTGTCTTGCTGATGTTCAAAGAATCCTGTAGGCCCCTTAAATTCCAAAGCTTCCTTCACGCCAAACTACAGCATCTCCATATATAAGTATAATATTACATATATTACTGTACATATAGACATAAATACAAGGTTATCTGACTGGAAGCCTAAACATTGAAGTTTGAAGCGCCAAACATACTCGTTCATGGCCATCGTGTTAGTGACATTACACAAAACACATTGTGAAATACGATCATGAAATAAATCAAGTCCTGTAAATCGTATATGACATGAGTACATCTATGATCTTTTGATGATTAGGAATGTTATTGCTCTTCTTTGTGTACTCACAGTGCAGCCTCCTGGTAGCGGGTCCATGCTGGAGTACTCTCCTCTGCAGGTAGGGAGAGGTGTTGGCTCGCGGCAGAGAGGCAAAAGTGTTCCTGTGAAGTTTGAACCAGTGAGGCTGATCATCCAGCACTGTGGTCTTCTCCAGCCCGATCACAACCTGAACAATCACAACACCAAGAAGGACCACATATCTGCTTCTGAGGTCATCCTCCGCCCAATACTCTACTTACACTTTCTTCCACCATGTTTATTTGACATGTTTGTGCCATGACATTGACTGTCCTTCAGGATGGAAGCATCACAAAAATGAGAGAGGTCGCAGATGCATTGCCTCTTCTTACCTCTCCGAGGAACTGACTCTCTTCCTCAGCAATTCCGGCCTGATCCCAGACCGTCAACTCCAACATGCGCTCTTGGAAGTCCCGTTCGTGGACCGGAGAGTAGATGAAGGTCTGGTTCCACCGAGGTTCGGCCAACTTCTTCACGGTCTTTGTCCTCCGCTTACTTTTACCACTGAAGATGAAAGAACATTCCAGTTGACCGGTGAGCACGTCGCATCAACGAAATTCATATTGCTCCTTTGACCTTTTTACCTTCTGTCAGGAAGTAAGTAGATTTCAACATAAATGTTCCGGGGCCGGCCGTCTATTCGAACAGGAAGTTCTTTAGCTCCGAGGACAGTGACCATCAGCTGATGGCCAACTTTATCATACCACAGCTTCACCTGCAAGGAAAATGCAAACGAACCCTCAAGTATTTGGGCGGATAATGAAAATAATGCAAGTAATGAAACTTCATCATGTTCACCAATAAAAGGGAGTGAATAAGGAAGAAACTCTCTGGTCACGACTGATCAAGTGTTTCCAAATATATATGCAGGAATGTCGCTTTATTGACTGACACCAGTGTTTGGAATAACAGCGGCCAGGTACTGACAAGTAAATGTGGCACGTTATTATGCACCAATATTTAACAGCCGTTATCCGACCTGGCTCACTAACCCAAGCACAGGAAAGAAGCTGCAAATAAGTTGTTGTTTTTTTGGGGGGGGGGGGGTTTCCCCCTGATTGTGCTCCTTTGGTGAGGGTGGAGGGGGTGACAGACACATAAGTAACTAATGATGATTGGCGAAAGGTGGAGTACAATTTCATGGCCAATCCGTACGAGAGTCCAGGTAGGCGGGTGTTGATACAAACGTCAATGTGCCACAACCAGCCACGCAAAAGAACTAGATGCAACAAGGGCAAGTGTGGAGTAGTCTGTTGAGTTAAAACTGGATGGGAGTAGAGACACTACTTCAGGGTCATTTATGTAAAAGGCAAGAACATCCATATTAAATGTACGTTATGTCCCATAGAAATGTGTTTGTCTGCATCCATTGTGAGTAACTCTAATCTCAGGAGAAAAAAAATGTTTGATTGAATGATTTTACAGTACAAACAGTTTAAAGTACTTTATTGGTTAACTGTTATGGAGAATATTTTCCGGAAAATACTTGGAAGTATATCATTTGTGTTTCTAATTTTTAAATTCGTTAAACTGACAAAAATTATTGAATTAGGCCCTACAGTTTGTCTACCACTTCTAGCTTGAGGTCCAATAAATTGATTTGAGAGATTTAAGTTAAAAGAAGTCCCCATATATGCTGTCAGTTGCAACTTGTCTGTGAAACCCGTTAAAAAATCCAAACATACTGAAGTAACTAAATTACATCTTCGAAGTAGTAATTCAATTACTTTTTTGAGAAAAAAATGAAACTATAACTAATTTGCCCAACACCGTTCAAGACAAGGAAGTAGAACCATGTGACTTCTCCCAGCCAATCAGCCTATAAAAGTACAGTATTACTGTATATTAATATACTACAATAAGTTACTGAATAGAAAAACGATGCCAGTCTTAGCGCAATCAGGTCTTCCTCATCAGGAGACTCAAAGCAGCCATCTTTTCATGACAAGCCACTTCTCATCCATGCTGTGGCAATGCAGCAATGTTCCTTCCTTCGACGTACAAACTTCTGGAAAGCACAGCCAAATCTGTCCAGAGACATCTTTGGAAACATTGTGACGTGTTCATCTGCAATGAGGTTCCAACTCTGCAGTGGTTGGGGGTGGAGCTTGAACTGATCATAGTACTAAAACACAGAGGTAGTCGACGGAACAGATATCTCACTCACCTGAAGTCTGGGAAGCAAAACCCGCGTGTTTTCAGTCTGAAACAACAACAATGACTAACTTATTTCAGCTGAGTGACCTGTAGGACGACTGCATTCCATGCTGGGTAAACTTACCAAAACCTGTCCTTGCATTGCGTTCAGGCTTATGGGAGAGTCAAAGGAACTGGAACCTGTTAAAAGAAAATATTTCAGTGCATCTCTCTAGTAACTTGAGGGGGAAAAAAGATCAAATGTCTCATCAACTCACTGGAGACTAGCTGGCAATGGGAAGAGTCTGCAGCTCTGGAAACAAAATCACACTCAGGTTTAGGACATCAGGGGACGGACGTCGGGTATGTCAGGGGATGACGTCAGGTCAGGTGACTGATGTCAGGTGAGGACGTCAAGGGACAGATGTCAGGTGACAGACGTCGAGGGACTGATGCCAGGACAGGCGTCAGGTGACGGATGTCAGGTGCGGACGTCAGGGTACAGATGTGAGTTGATGCGCGTCAGGCGACGGATGTCAGCCGACGGACGTCATTTGACGAAATGTCAAGTGACGTACCTCAAGGGAAGGATGTCGGGACAGGTGTCAGGTGATGGACGTCAGGTGACGTCATATTCCGACTCGAGAACATGAGCTCACCTGATCGGTCGTGACACCAACAGCTCCACTTGTGGCTCTGATTTGGACTCCAGGATGATGTTGTAAACGTCGTTGAAAGTGGCGCCTTGTAGAACGTGACCATTCCACTCCACAACCTGATCACCTAAACCACACCAACATCCTGTTGGTCCCTTCAATGGAAACTAGAAGAAACGGCTAACCTAGCTTAGCATGAAGGCTGGAAAGTGGTGCTGTCTCCGAAATCACTCACTAACCGCTATACAGTGTGCCATTTTGTAGTGGTGTCCGAATGCTTAGTGATCAATTTCAGTGCTCTATAAAGTGCGCTCAAAATTTCCCACAAAGCATCGCAAAGGTTTGTGACCAACTGATGGTCACTCACTGAGTCGTGATACCCCATACTGCATTGCAACTTCAAAGAAGAAATGCTGGGACTAGATGTGTCACAATCGGAGGGAGTGAACTTTTTCGTAGAAATGTAACTTCAATAAAGCTTTGATTGTTTGCGTTTTTATAGCAATCTACATACAGTAACAGTACATTTTAATAATGTGTCCAAACGTTATTAATGAGCTCACGATATAGTCCACCATATAGTGCAACCCTACATGGGGAGTAGGTAGTAGTGAGTGAGTGAACAATTTCATAAACAGCCTCAGGGTGAACGGCCAGCCTAGTTTAGCACGAAGGCTGGGTGCTAGGGTAAACACTGACCTAGCGTAACGAAGCCGACTGGAAACTGTAAGGGTAAAGAGCTGTCTTAATTAGCACAGAGACTGGAATTATGTCTTACCTGCTCTCAGGTGTCCCACAACGTCTGCTAGACTTCCTTGTTTCACTTTAGTGATGAACGCACAGAGATGACCAGAATCTGTCATCTTACCGCCAACCACCTGCAAGGTCAAACAATTTCAGCCTCATAAAAAGGTTAAAGAAGTTATAGGGATGGATGGAGGAATGAAGAGAGGAGGACAGGCCTTAAGTCCAAGCAGCGCGCCAGTGTCTGCGTGAATGGATCCGTCCTTCATGGTCTTGTTCAGCAGAATTCGCCCAATGAGACGCTCACCGTCTGTGGACTGTTGCCATGACACCTGCTGCTGAGGGGTCAGAGTGCACAGGAATTCTCGATTTGTGGTCGCTGAGCCGCAATAAACATCAACAAGAGTTCGAGGGAAGAGGCTGATCTTACTGTGGGCATGGCCGTGAGTTCACTGGGATACCACCAGTGGCCGTGGTCCATGTCGTCTCCTAGCAGCCAGCCCGAAGGAAAGGTGAAAGGTCAGACACCATCTTCCACAACAATTTATTATGATGTCATACATTCAGAATTTATGTCATAAAATGCAGCACTCACTCAAAGATGAACGCATGCACACAAGAACATGTGAATGTTGTAAAAAGATGACATGATGACATGATCACTTGACTTCATCACCACCAGCACTCGCAATGCCACCCCTTCGCCTTCATTCTCAGCGTTCGCAACGGGATTGGTCAAAGCACAAAATTGAAGCAGGTCAAACTTGTGAAGATGGCGAAAGCATCATTGCCTTGGCCCTGAACTTTTTCTCAGACCTTCCACTCGGATGGCAAATCCCAGCAATCGGTGAAAGACTGGCAGGTAAGTAGCCATTTTGTTTCTATTCCGTGGTGCTCTCCCGGCTAATCCATCAAGCCGCTCTCTTAATCCAATTGAATGCGAGATGCTGGTGTGGCTATCAGGAAGAAAATAATCCTCACCATTCACTTCTCTGGGCTTCCGTTGACTTTTCTGAGCTCAGGCCCGAGAGTCAGCACCATGTTTTTCTTCTCCTTCTCTCGCGGGTGTCTCGGCTGAGTCCTGGAGAACTGAGACCGAGCCGTGACCGAACCACCGCACTAGCACCTCAGCCTGTGAGGAACGATCCTGGATCATCGCTCGTAATCTGCTCGCTGACTTGTGGTCCAATCACAGCGAGGTGGCACAAATGGTCAGTGTGACGCTTGACTTCCTGTCCGCACTTCAACTGGAGGCCACCTGCGTTTTTTCCTGACCAGAATAAATTATATGAGCCTGACGCAACCCACCTAATGACCAATCAACCTGACAACCGACATGCTCACGTTCTGATGCTTTGTCTCTTGTCAGCGGTAGCGGCTCAGAGTATAGCTTGTTTTCTATCATGACTAGCATGGAGTCAACGAGCTTGTTTTCTATCATGACTAGCATGTAGCCAACTAGCTTGTTTTCTATCACAGCTAACATGTAACAACCTAGCCTGGTTTCCTATGGTGGCTATCATGCTATTCAGCCACAAGTCACGCAGCCACTCATATTACTCTGATACTGGTCAACTTGCATTGGCTTCCAGTCCATCTGAGTTGCAATAGATCGATGTTGTGATAGATAGATTTTATATTATATGTATTTATGAGTAAGTAACCATTAAATATTACCTGGCTTAGCACCCTAGCTCGCTGACTTAATGGTACCGTATGTTCTGTCCCAAAATCTACATTCTCAACACGCTGGTCTTTAGGTGACTCAGAGAGCCAAAAAGAAGTCAGCAGGCTCTTGAGCATATTCTGTTCGAGCTCTAGTACTCTGGAATACCCTCCTTGCGGATACAGTATTTCAGCTGCTACCTCAGTAGAATTTTTTAAATCTCGATTTAAGACTTACTTTTACACTTTGGCATTTGGTTAAAGTACAAATAAGCCTGTTTTACTGACTCTTCTCTCTCCTACCCCCTCCTGCTCAGAGAGAGGGCTGGCTGTTGGGGATGACCGAATCTGAGGCTGTTTCTGTATTGATTCTGCACAGACCAACTGGGACAAGAGCTGAGGTGGACCACTTCCCCTGGAGGCGTTGTTGCGGAGGATTCTGCGCCGACCGACCAGGCCAGGTCCTGACGCCGCTACACTTTCGCGAAGGCATCTATCCTGCAGCACTTCACCAAATCTCTTTAAATTGACTCTTATGCCGTCTTAATCAACATTGTACGACACCAAACTATGTAATGAAATGTTGCCCACTCGACATCCATTCCAGCTTGGCCATCCCTCCATCTGTGGTCCCTTCTCAAGGTTTCCTCTTTTCTCCCCAAAGGGGGTTTAAAATTTTTACTTGCCCGATTTGGGGGTTTAGATCAGGGGATGTCGCTGATCTTTGTCCACCGGTGGCCTGCGAAGCCCTTTGAGACTCTTTTGGGATTAAGGCCAAAACAAACTTGACTCACGGTCCCGGTCGTCACCACTGTTCTCATGTGTGGTCAGAAGCTCCTCTTCCGAGCTGCTGAGGCTGCCGATCGCGAGCACTTTTCCCAACCTGCGCGAGATGCCGTCATTGGTTGGCTTCCTCCTGTGGGCGGGGCACCGGTCAAGGTGTTTATGAGGGACAGGATGGCGCGGAGGGGAGCGCGACCTCCGACCTGTGAGCACAAACAGGCGTCAGTGCCAAAGAGCTGGGCCACGTCCACTGCGCAAGGTTCTGGTCTCACGGAGCCTTTGAGTCAGCTCTTCCGACGTCTCCATGGAGATGTCAACGCTGATAAACTTCCACCCCTTTCTGAGTTGACTTCAAAGGGATGATCCTGTTGCCAGGCAACCACAAACTGTCACCAGCATTGGGGCCAACGATATCAACATCTGCAGCATCTCTGATTGGTTACCTGCCAACTTGTATGGTAACACACCTCTCTCCAGATGTTAAAGCTCCTCCCACTGTCAGACACAGAAGACCAATGAGAGAGAATTACCTATTTCTTTTTTGCCACAATAAAAGTCCTACACCTGATATCCCCCACTATATCACGCTCCTGCTATACTGCAGATTTTACTGTTAAACATCATAATTTTCTGTCTGGAAATTCTCACTATATGGAGGAAATAGACAGCGTATTGCGGTCAACGAACGGGGGATAACTGTACTATATGTATTTCTAATGTGATAAACATTCAAAGGAATTTCATTGGAAAGCCAAAGCGGCCCTCTTTGTGATTTAGTCTCCATCCATCCATCCATCCATTTTCTGAGCCGCTTCTCCTCACTAGGGTCGCGGGGGTGCTGGAGCCTATCCCAGGTGTCATCGGGCAGGAGGCGGGGTACACCCTCAACTGGTTGCCACCCAATCGCAGGGCACATAGAAACAAACAACCATTCGCACTCACAGTCACGCCTACGGGCAATTTAGAGTCCCCAATTAATGCATGTTTTTGGGATGTGGGAGGAAACCGGAGTGCCCGGAGAAAACCCACGCAGGCACGGGGAGAACATGCAAACTCCACACAGGCGGGGCCGGGGATTGAACCCGGGTCCTCAGAACTGTGAGGCTGACGCTCTAACCAGTCGTCCACCGTGCCGCCATTGATTTAGTCTCACACAGATAATTATTATCTACAAGAGAGGCCGGCACGGTGGGCGACAGGTTAGCACATCTGCCTCACAGTTCTGGGAACCGGGGTTCAAATGCCGGCCCAGCCTGTGTGGAGTTTGCATGTTCTCCCCGTCCGTCCCTGCGTGGGTTTTCTCTGGGCACTCCGGTTTCCTCCCACATCGCAAAAACATGCGTGGTAGGTTAGGTTAGGTATTGAGGACTCTATATTGAGGTGTGAATGTGAGTCCGAATGTTTGTTTGTTTCTACATGACCTACGATTGGCTGGCGACCGGTTCGGGGTCTACCCGAAGATAGCAGTGATAGGCTCCAGCAGCCCGCGACCCAAGTGAGGATAAGAGGTAAAGAAAATGGATGGATGGAGATAAACATGCACGCAGATACTGCCCCCCCGCCCAACACACACACAGCCTGCATGCTCTTCTAGTAGACTTTTATCGTGAAGAACTCAAGTGATCAGTCTTACTTTGTTGGTGTCCACAAGCTACATTATGTCCTCTCGACTCCAAAGACACATGAAACACATCAGCAACTCAACGAACACGTCTACGATACCATGAAGTCCAATCAGCATATTTACGGCTCTACACTAACCCCGCCCCCACGGGCTGCCTTAGGGTGGAGCTCCTCCGCCTCCTCAAATCTTCATCTTCACTCGCTGAAGAACCTTCACTCGGCTCACTGCTTCTCAACGTCTTACCACAAACCATCATGTAGAAGTGGTCCACATGGTAATAAATAATAAAGTTCTGTTGTTGCTCATATGGTTGGGGGTGTCCTTGCTAGCCTATCTTGCATTGCGTCATTTCTGCTAGCATTGGACTTTGTTGTTTTAGCATTAGCTACATTTAGTAGCGCTAAGCTTCTGCAAGCTGCAGGATCTCAAAATCTGTTAATCTTATTAAAGTGTGTGCATATAGTGTGTGCGTGTAGTTTGTAATTTGTTTTTGTGTGAAAATTTGAAAGAGATCATGTGCCAGCCATGAAATGATTTGTTTGTGTTTGTTGACAAGACAACTGTGTATCTCCTCTTGATGTTCATCATTTAGAGCAGGGTGTCAAACTCACTTTTGTCACGGGCCACGTCGTAGTTATTAGTTGTCACGGGCCACGTCGTAGTTATGACGTTCCCTCGGAGGGTCGTTATGACTGTGAACCCATATGAAGGAATTAGCACGTCATATAATGAGATATACACAAGAAATTGATGAATAACTAGTAAAATCAGAAGCCTATAAAAACATGTTTTTAACAACTACATTTTTGATTGAAAACAATTGGTAAGAATTGCAATATCTCCACATTATTATACTGGAACACAATTAGCAATTTTGATTTGCTTTCGCGGGCCATATAAAATGACGTGGCGAGCCGGATCTGGCCCCCGGGCCACCAGTTTGTCACCAGTGATTAAGAGCATCAACGCATCGATCGGTTGGGGGAATGTCAAAAAGGATGAGTGAGATTAAGGGCGGCGGATTTGCTAACGTCACGACCGGTCACGTGACTTGGTTCCACCTAAAAGGATTATTTTGTTTCTTTTTTGTCCTATTTCGATAGACGCTTGCCGGATGAAGACGGGCGCTTGCGTGCTGTTTGCGCTCCTGCTGGCTCGGGCATGTTTGCGGGAGGCCAAGTGCAGCCTGCCTATGGAGGTAGGCCGGCCGGCCGGCTGCACGTCGGCTCGAGGGCTCGTGACGCAGCGTGGATGACACGCGTGTTTGGTCGGGCGTGTCAGGTCACCGGTGAGACGGGGGTGCCGAGGCAGAGCGTCACCGGGCGTCACCGTGACGACATACGTTCGGGTGTGTCGACAGGTCACCGTGACGACATCCAATCGAGTGTCACATCAGGTCACCGTGACGGCTTCCACCGACTGCCTGGACTTTGCCGCCGCCTGAGGAGGCGTCGCCTCAGCTACCTGGTAAACGTTTGTCGCCCGCTCGCTGTCACTTTGTCGCTAGCGCTAGCCTGACATGCATGCGGTTTGTGTCTGCAGTGTCACAAGGTGAGCTTCCGCTGCTGGGGGCGGAGCCAGGGGTGGGGCCGGAGCGGCCAGGTGTGCCGATGTCCGAGAGGTTCCACGTGTTCACGCGTCTTCATTCGCAGTATCTGACTGCTGTTTTGACTCAATTCCTGTCGTCAAGTATTCATTGTCAATTTCGAATGTATGCTGTTTATATTAGCAAATTGATGTTTACACAGGCGGCACGGTGAACGACTGGTTAGCAGATCTGCCTCACGGTTCTGAGGACCTGGGTTCAAATCCCGGCCCCGCCTGTGTGGAGTTTGCATGTTCTCCCCGTGCCTGCATGGCTTTTCTCAGGGCACTCCGCTTTCCTCCCACATCCCAAAAACATCCATTAATTGGAGACTCTAAATTGCCCGTAGGCGTGACTGTGAGTGCGAATGGTTGTTTGTTTTTATGTGCCCTGCGATTGGCTGGCGACCGGTTCCAATTGTGTCTGTCTGCAGTGTGCAGCCGCTCCGTGTGGTTACGCCCACTCGTACCCCCCCTCCCGCCCGAAGATAGCTGGGATAGGCTCCAGCAGTCCGCGACCCTAGTGAGGAGAAGCAGTAAAAGAAAATGGATGGATGGATGATAATAATAAATGTTATTTAATAAAATACACTTCTTAAAAACAAAACCTATCAGGGACAAAGAAACTCCTGCAGCGTCTTGTCTGTGTGTGCAAAGCAAACTGTCACGAGCCCTCCTGCGTGCTGTTCCACCAGCAGCCTGTAGGTGGTCTCAAAGTGTATGAAGTTGTGCTGAGATTATCCTGCACGTGTGTAACACTGATGTTAACATCTGGCCCATGTAGTCCCCTCTCTCTCTCAAATTGCTAAAGAAAAGTCAAACCCAGGAGGTGAAGGAAATGGGTGGAAAAACAAGTCAGAGAGCATCGATATTCTCCAGCAGAGAATATCGATAGATATATTCTCCAGCAGTACGTTGGACTAAAAAAAAAAAAAAAAAAAAAAAAGTAATTGGTGAAAAATTACAATGAATTAGGTATGCGTGTATTCGTGGCTGAATGGCTCTCGAAAGAGAGCACACTTGAGATCACGCATTTACAGTGTTTTCCGAGTTCCCACTCAGTGACGGTGTGAATCTAAGTGCGAATGGTCGTCCGTGACTATATGTCCCCTGCGAGTGACTGGCGACCAGTTCAGGGTGTAGTCCGCCTTTTGCCCAAAGTCAGCCGGGATAGGCTCCACAGCACCGCGCGGCCCTCAACAGGTTAAGCGGTTGGATGAGAAGGATGGATGGATGCGACTTTCGGAATTTATTTTGAAACTGACATTGAAACATATACAAAATTCAGTAATTACAGTTTAAATAGACTCCACAATTTTCACAATACAAATATCAGTGTTGAAGAATAGTGAATGAAATGTAAATGAGAATAAAGGACGTAAAGACAACGATGGTTACGTTGCAACATCCGATTATGCGCGGACACAAAATCAACCGTCACTTTCAAAGTAAAGTGACACTACGATCCAAATGTATAATTAACATGGCATATGAAAGGAATAATCGATAAATTGGATGAAAATGTGAATGACAATCATTTTAACATGTATTGTTCAAATTTCCTAATTGTTTTATTTACGAAGCGACGGATTGTGACGTCGTGTCAATTTGATTGTGAAGGCTTGGTGGCGGAGATCCTCCTCCGGCCCTCCTGGAAACTCGTCTCGCGTTATTAGGATTCCCACTAAGTATCTCGGCAGGACACGCCCCACTGCAATATGATTGGCTACTGCGTCGCGGGAAGGGCAGGCTGCGCAGATGTAACGAGATGACCATCCCAAACATGTATCACGTTTGTGCGAAATAAAAAGAAAAGTTGGTTGTGGTTAGGTTAAGGGCGAGGGTAGGGAATTAAGGCGGTTTAGGATGGGTTAAAGTTAGGATTAAGGTGTGTTAGGGGGAAATACATATTAACGCCGCCACACTTAAATCACATCTTTTCCCGCCTGGAAGCAGTAGGGCGTATTCTACAGGGATTCAACAGCCAATCATAGTGCAGCGACGCGTGTCCGGGAACCAGTAATATTGGAGCAGGCGTGTCCTGCCTGGAAACTATGTGGGAATCCTAATAACGCGTCGTCTTCGCGTTCTTATTGTTGTCGCCGTGACGAATGTTGGCTCGTAGTCGTCACGATCGCTCTTTTGGTTGAGCTGGAATTTGAAAATTTAACTGTGACTAGGTGCAGAATGGCGACTGGGGCCTTGGATGACGGTGAGTGAGTGAACAAGCAAACGTTAGCATATATCTGTTAGCCTTAGCATTTCAAACGTGGATGACGTCACCTTGTTTGTCCGGAAGAGATTAAAGTAATTAATAACGCAGTGACCTCTACTGCTTGCTTTTTCGCCTTTAAACACTGGAGACATGTTTCGACGCCTCATTGAGTGGCTCGGCCCGTTGCTGTGCAAGTGCGTACGCTATCTTGGATGTCGCAGATCTGCTTGTAGGTAGTGTTTTTCGTTCATAAGAACGAGTCTTTTTAGTGAACGAATTGAACTGAAAACAGTTTATGAAATGATTCGTTCTTTTAGCTTGCCCTCGCCGAGTCGGCTGGGAGCGGAAACGGAACTGCTGAAGCGTTCTGTCACTCGCTTCTGAATCTTGGGTGAATGACCAATGAGGTGCCTTCGTGCAGTCGGGTGCGGACTTCATTCAACATACTGCCATGTGATTTGCTGTTCGCCAGCGTTGTCACTCACTTCATGACCAATGAGCAGCTAGCGTCAGGCAGCGCCGTGAAGGCGGGGGAGGGACTTAAGTGAACTGAGTGATTCGTTCAGTGAACAGTTGTACTGAAGAGTAATCCGTTCAGGGGAGGGACTTAAGTGAAGTGAATGTGCTGGTGTACAGAAGAACTGAAGAGTGATTCGTTCGTTGAACAGTTGTCCTGCAGAGTAAGTCGTTCAGGGGTGGGACTTAAGGGAAGTGAATGTGCTGGTGTACTGAAGAGTGATTCGTTCGTTGAACTTCGTTCGCAATCCGTTATGGAGCGGTGTGCAAGTACGATGCACTCATTCGTTGCCGCAAGGAACGACGTACTACGCAGTGAACGTAACCACGAGTCCTGACGTACTCGCGGGGATAGCTTTCACGAGCAGCCGTTTCTTCAAGCTAACTGCTAATGTTGAGTCAGCCGAGGACATGAAAACAAGCGCGCACATTTAAAATAAATGTAAATTAATACATATATATATATACGTAAACATACATATCATTCCCTCTGTGTCTCTAATCCGGTTATTAAATATTTTTATTTCATAATATTGAAATTAATAATTATTATTTAATTTATTTATTTTTCCTAGTTTACAATACGTGACAACAACAACGCATGGTAGTCTTCAGTGAACGTGTTGAGCGAACGTGAACGTCAGGGATGGATCATTAACTGAACGAGGAAGCACTTGAATGATTCGGTGAATGCATCTTTTGAACGAATATTTTTAAAGAACTGATTCGAATGATTCAGTACACTCAAAAGAACTGCCGTGCATTTAGAAGCCAAAATCGCATCCAGCTGAAATGCATGGGGAGCGCAAACTTTTTTGTGCCCAAGAGCTACATTGGATTTTGAAAATGGACACATGGGCCAGCTCATTTGTAGATGAGGGCAAAAGAATGAGTTTGTGTATCAAGAGAATGTTTACGCTAATAATATAGTAATGTGGCCGACTGGTTAGCAGATCTGGCTCACAGTTCTGAGGACCGGGGGTTCAAATCCCGGACCCGCCTGTGTGGTGTTTGCATGTTCTCCCCTCCAGTTACTCCGGTTTCCTCCCACATCCCAAAAACATGCGAGGTAGGTTGATTGAAGACTTTATTGCCCGTAGGTGTGAATGTGAGTGCGAATGGTTGTTTCTTTCTATTTGCCCTGCGATTGGCTGGCAACCAGTTCAGGGTGTACCCCGCCTCTCACCCGAAGATAGCTGGGATAGGCTCCAGCATACCCGCGACCCGTGCGAGGATACGCGGTACAAACGATGGATGGATGGATGGATGGATATAATAATGTAGTCTTTAAAAATATATTTTTATTTTATTTACAATAAATCAATTAATCAGTGATTTAATTTGATAAATGAAGAAAAACAAAATTGAAAATGAATGAACATGAAAAAAATTTAAACAGTAAAATAATTCCTCTCATTTGAAGTTATTATTTCTGTCATACTTATTATTATTAATGAAGCAATTGTTGAATTGTTTTTTTTTTTTTTTTTTTTTTTTTAAATACACATCTCAAATGTAATGTAGGCCTATATGTAAAATAATGTTACTAATATTAATGTACTGTATTTGCATGCCCTCTGCGGGTCGGGGATAAGATCCTGCCCCAAGTGGAGGAGTTCAAGTATCTTGGGGTCTTGTTCACGAGTGAGGCAAGAATGGAACGGGAGATCGACAGGCGGATCGGTGCGGCGTCTGCAGTGATGCGGAATTTGTATCGGTCCGTTGTGGTGAAGAAGGAGCTAAGCCGAAAGGCGAAGCTCTCGATTTACCGGTCGATCTACGTTCCTACCCTCACCTGTGGTCACGAGCTGTGGGTGGTGACTGAAAGAACAAGATCCTGGATACAAGCGGCCGAAATGGGTTTACTCTCCCTTAAGAGAGAGGGTGAGAAGCTCGGTCATCCTGGAGGGGGTCAGAGTAGAGCTGCTGCTCCTCCACATTGAGGAGCCAGATGAGGTGGCTGGGGCATCTGATTCGGATGCCTCCCCGGTGAGGTGTTCCGGGCACGTCCCACCGGCAGGAGACCCCGGGGACGACCCAGGACACACTGTAGAGACTACGTCTCGGGGCTTGCCTGGGAACGCCTCGGGATCCCCTCGGAAGAGCTGGAGGAAGTGGCTGGGGAAAGGGAAGTCTGGGCGTGCCTGCTAAAGCTGCGACCCGACCTCGGATCGGCGGTAGAAAATGGATGGATTGAGGGCTAATGTATTTAACTGACAATAAATCAGTTAACCAGTGATTTAATTAGATAAATGAGTAAAAAGTAAATAATGATGAATAAAACTGGAAAATGGTTTATTTTAGGAATCATTTATTCACATTTTAAAATGTAATTATTACGAATTAAGGTATATTAACTTGGATAAACAGTTATTATTATTTTTAAAAGTTTCCGTATTTAGTTGTATTAACATGCAATCGATCAACAGAATGTAAGAGAAATGATTACAAAGTGGATAAATGAAAAAATACATTTAACCCCGTTTTTAGGAAAAACCATCTTAATTATTGCAAAATAATATTTGTGACTCTTGAGAAATGCTCGTCGGGTCAGATTAAACAACGGAGGGGCCACCCCTGAATTAGACCGGTCCCAGTCTGAGCCACATGCACCTTGTGTATCATATACATCTCAAATATGTTAGGATAAATGATTTCCACATCAATCGCTTGCAATCCAGTGCAACTATTTTTCTTACAGCGTTACAGTTAACGCCCGTTTCACTGCGACAGGGTTTTTCTCGAAGCCCACACAAGGGACATCGTCGTCGCCCGGCTTTGCCACATCCAATATGGACGTACGATTCAGCGGTCAACGCGCCACCGTGTATGTATGTTGTAAAGCCTCAATTGCGATGACGACCTTTGACCTGGTTTCAGCACGGCGTGCACAGCGCAAATGATGGAGAGCTCGTGCTGGCGCGTCCCGCTGGCGTGCTGTCGGCCTCGCGTCCTCATCCTCCACGCCCTTTTCTGGGGAGTCGTGGCCTTCAGGTGAGTGGGGCCCTCGCTCGCTCACTCTCATTTGTACCATTGACGCTGAGCTGACGCTTGTGTTCCAGAGTTTTTGGAGCCGCCCTGCTAGCAGAAGACAAACTTGCAGGTAAAACCCGTTGACAAAGAACAAGTTTACAGTGAAGCCCCGTTGATCGCTATTTGTAAGCATTTCACCCTATTGCATACTTTAAACACATTTGAAATAAATTATG
>NC_084544.1:115000-237500 GCF_024500275.1 Phycodurus eques
TCCCAAACTGAATCAGACAGCAAAATAATTTAGTTCATGATGAGTCAAATGTTTTTGCTCGTTTCTGTTGCCTCATCTAATGACGCAACGCATTTCCGGGTCAGGGCGCCAAGATGTTTACCCGCCGACTTTCATTCAAAGTTGAATTTTTTTTGTAAAAGGTCGAACGGGACGAAAAAGAAGAACGAACCAGCTGAGGAACTTGGTGGCGTTGTAGAAAGGTTCCCCCGCCAGGCCGAAGCTCACGTTGAGTCCGAAGGCCCGCTCCTCCTCGTCGGCGAAGAAGGCTCGCACGAGGCCGCTGACCTCCGCCAGCGCCCGGCCGCTCCGCCGCCGCGGGTCCGAGTGGCGGCACGGCGACGCGTCCTCCAGCGCCGGCGGCGAACGCCGATACGCGACCTGCTTCCAAAGGATGAAAGCGCCCCCATCTTCCGAACTCTCGTTCGCTCCGGACGTCCACTCGGACACCTGAGAGGGTAGAGGTCAACACTTGGGAACAATCTGAAAAGATGCTCGACCGATTATACAATTTTCAGAAAGAAAACCCGTATATTGCCAGCCATTCAAGAGCATCTTGACTAGCATTGCGCGCCAGTAAAACTCCATTCTTGTGTAACTAAAAAGGTAACAACAATGAAATAGACTTTTTACTAAGGAAAATAACAACAATTGTGTGGCGACAGTGAAATGTTTATATGACTTTACCGTAACTGTGGATTGCATGATAAACAATGACCTCCCAGTCATTTTCCTGAAATCGTTTGAAAGGGAGCATGTTGGTTGTCTAGTTTGTAGACAGACTTGCAGAAGTAGCAGCCCATTTGTCCAATAGTATTTCAACAAATAGGCAATGTAATGCATTAGTCGTCACTCAAAATGGTTACAGAATAAGGCATTACTTCCAAACGGCTGCTCTTTTGAGTAACGGTAATGTAGTGCATTACACAGTGTCTACCCAGTTTAAGTAACGATGTAACCCGTTACATTTGGGAGTAACGAGTTACTTCGGAATGGCCGCCATTTTGGAGTAACGTGTTACAGAATTAACGCGTGCAAAGGAACGCCTTCCTCAAAATGGCGACCATTTTGGAATAACGCTTTACTTTGTAACCGTTTTGAGTAACAAGCAATGTAACGCGTTACTGTTCCAGGAAAGTCATCACATTACAGTTCATCAAACCAGTACTAGTCACAATTAAACCAACAATGATTCTCGACACTTATTCATTGGTAGATAATGACTTGTAGAAGTAGCAATCCATACGTCCAATAGAATTTTAACATTTAAGGTCCACACCAAAAAAAAAAAAAGTCATGGCACTTTTTTTTCTTTCCATTTTTTACTCACTTTGGATAACAACAACAATCAACTGTTTTCCCAAAATCAGACCCCCCAGCTGTCCATTCAAGGAGAGCTTGAGGTATGTTCACATGCTTAATAATACGGCTCGCGAGCAGGCGGCAGCATAACGTTGCATAGCTAGCCAGCCAGTATGTAAACTTGCCGCGTTCTGCCAAATCGTGCTCTGAAGCTTCGGTAAACATTGGTTTGCGTGAGTAAATGTTGACGACGACGAACAACGGAGATGTCAAGGTGCGCTGTCGGTGGGATGTCTTTCATATTGTACTAGACCGCGCATTAGGTATGACGTACGACATTCAATATCGTTATGAACTGAGATATTGACCCGTTGGGTCGGATCAGGGCCGGTTTGTATTCACAGCACAAACGAACCGCGCCGAGTCCGTTTGGAATTGGACCAAGACCACCTCAAAAAGGACGGGTTTATTCACGCCTGCCGCTGTTTGCTCGTTTCCCTCTTGGTCCGGACCTTCTGTGCAGGCGTGAATACACACCAGCTAACCCTGGTGCGCATCAGAGATCTCCTTTTTGTTAATTCTACACCATTTTTGCATTCAACGTAATACAGGAGCAACACATCAACACTTAACATATTTACGGGTCACTCCAAATTTGCGCTGTGCGCGGACGCAGGCTTGGGATAGACCAATCACGATCATCTTTGTATCTTCACAATTGTGAAGAGTAACAGTGTTGATTGCATTTAATGATGAGTGATGAGAAACTTTAATGTAACCCCACTTGAAATATGAAGTATTAAGTGGACACGTGCTGATAGTAATAATTTGGACACGCAGACAGTTGATGACACATCAATGATGTGACGTCATCTTTACTAGACGTCTGCTTGAAATGATGTCATTGAGGAATGGCTGTTCACCTCGACCCTCACTTCCCTACCTCCTTGCTCCTCGATAGGATCTCTGGTGGGAGGAGCTAGCATGGAAACGAGGAGCGAGGTCCTAGGAAGTTGCAAATAGACAAATGAGATCAGCCCTCTATTAGAACATTTACATCAGAAACTAATGCTGCTAACCCTGATAGCTAACGCTGAGCTGTGCTAACATTTCAGCTCGGCTAATCTGTCGGCTTGGAGAGAGTAGTGCTTGAAAGTGATCTGGACCAAATACATCCTAGCTGATCAACCATTGGCTGAGGAACTCGGTGTGGGAGTGGCTATTATATAAATTGTCCATATTGCCTCACATTGGGCAACATTCTATACCCCTTTAAGGATGGCGAGCCTTCAAGATGGACGGGGTACCTTCAAGATGGCGGTGTACCTTCAAGACGGACGCCGCACTTTCAAGACGGACGTCGTACCTTAAAGACCGACGCCGTACTTTACACTACCTTAAAGATGGACGGCGTGAACTCGTCGTCGATGGAGCGCCGAACCCGAACGGCGTCGAGGGGGTAGGCTCCACCCAGCGTCTGCAGCTCCAACAGGAAACGCGACCTCTGCGACCTTGCCGCCAGGCCGTCGAGCCGCACGGCCACCTGGGAGGAGTTTGCCGTGTGGAGGAGGCGGGGCCAGCTCTCATCACGCCCCTCCCCCGCAAACACCCACATCTGCCATGTTAAAACAAAAACAAAACAAAAACGTACTTGCCATAGATAGCGCCTCTACCAAAAATCCCATCGTGGAAATTCGGGAGCTGTGAATGCCGAACGATTCCGAACGCAACCGCTCATCATTCCCGACTTCTGACTTCGGGATTCACGCGTGACGTACGTGCAGACAAATGGACCCTTGGGCCACAGCGCCGCACAGTCGGGCCGCCGCCCCCGAAAGTTCCATACGAGACCACGTGACATCATGCAGCTGGTATGGCGGGAAAAGGTCAAAGGGCGCTTCCGCTGTGTCGTTGACGTCGTCGTATTCCAACAGCTGCCACAAATGTACAAATGCACGTTATCACAAGTATGTATAACGATATATGGGTCATTTTCATATCATTTTATTTTTCAAATATTTTTCCTAGTGCCTTGCAGTCACTTGTATTAGGCTTAACTATTCTGATTAATATTCTTTGGCCAAAATCAGTTGAACTACTTTTATATCGAACAAGCTCGTGCTGTCCATCACAGCTGCTTTTATTGGAACAAAAAATGAGAACCTCCTTATAAAGTTCCTCAAGTCATAAAAATCAATTAATTCTTCAGCACCCGCACCTCTCGGCCTTGCCCCAGGAGAGGAAAAATCCCGGAGCCAAAATTGTCCGTAGGTGTGAATGTGGCGGTCAGTGCTCGTTTGCCTGTAAGTGATATCAACTGGTGACCGGTCCATTGTTTGTCTGTATATGCACTCACACTGACTGGCGACCAATAATAATTTGCGATTATCAATGACGAAAAGAGTGTGCGTAGTGACCCGGCTGAAGACGAGGGCCGTGCTGGACATGATGCTGTTCGCCGGCTCCACCCGCAGACTGCCGCTGGTGTTGCGGCTCAAGAAGAGCGGCCAGTTGACCTGACGAGAAAGAAAACACCACGATGCAGCTCCCCCAAAACGACCGAGGGCGACGACCTCACGTGCGTGGAGCGAGTCGCACCGAGACGTCCGAGGAAGTGACGTCGGTGTGGACCAGCAGCAGCGCGGGCGCCCCCTGACTGCAGAAGAGGAAGTGCAGCGTGTCATTGTCTCCCACGGCTCTCACGTGCACGAGGTCGCCACCTGGAGGCGGGGTCGACGAGCCCGGGTTCAACTCCACCGACAGCTGATGACGTCATCACACAAACAGTAATCAGGTCCTTACGGCACACCCGCTTAACATTAATCAGCTTGACTGGTTACGTGTCGTTCGCTTTCGCTTCGTCAAAAAGAACATCTCACATATCCGCAACTGCATTCTTCCTCTCCACAATCGGCATTTCGGATATCTGCAATGTAATTTTGCTTAGGACAAATGATGTCGCTTTTGCCATTCATGTGTAAGCTTTTTCTCATTACAGATATCTACAATTCGGCTGCAAAAGGACAAAATGACTGAATTGTAGATATTTTTAACTCCAGTTTGAGATATCTAGAGCTTGATTCTGACAAGTCATAATTCCAGTTGAAGATATCGTTATGCCAATTTCTGCTGTAGATATAGCTAACTGGAATGATGGCAACACAGAATCAAATTGTAGCTATCTCAAACTGAAGAAGCAGATGCCTACAAATCAGTTGCGGATATTGGCGAATGAATGGTAGCTATTTGGAATGACGAAAGCCACACACTTAAATGGCAAAAGTGACTGCAGATTTTTTGACTTCAGTTCTGCCGAGGCCAAGATGAATTACACATACCTGCAGGTGCTGTGTGCTGCAGGTCAAAATATGCAGTTTTCAGAGACTTTTATTTTGAAATACAATATCAGATCTTCATCGAACCTCTTTTTGTGGAGTTCTTGGTGGTCTGTCACACAGATCTGGACTTGTCAAGACAATACCAATGGGATTATTTTGGGGTGGCTTTGGCTCAGTAGGTAGAGTAGGTTTGAATCCTTCCTACGACTGTCCGCATGTCGAAGTGTCCTTGAGCAAGACACTGAACCCTAATTTGCTCCCGCTGGGCCTGGCAGCGCCTCGCATGGCAGCAGTCGCCCATTGGTTTATGAATCTGTGTGTGAATGTGAGGCTTCGTAAAGCGCTTTGGGCACTGTGATGGTGTCGATAAAGCGCTATACAAGTGCAGTTCATTTACCATTTATTTTTCACAAGATATCAAATAAACTACATTTTTTAATGAGTCTCAAGATTCAAATTAACCTTAATGGTTGCATTCCTTAACCGAAGAGCATTGACGCCCGTATTATTGGGAAGCTTTTATTTTGAAGGTGGCTTTCGCCGCAAATTGGCGACTTATTACCGTAATGCCTAGTATGAACATAATTAGGGGCGGCTGGCTTGACTGCTACTGTACGAGTGGAGGCTGGCTTGACCGCAGTCCTAACTCGATCGATTATGAATCGCGAATGTTCGTCGCTCATTGCACGTGACAAACATCCTCCAATACATGCCGAAAAGGTTTCATGTTATTGAACTACAAAATAAACGCCGCGCCATGAAGTAAACAGTTCAAGTAACAGACCAAATGTTGAGGTGCTTCAAGTAGAAAATGTTTTTCCGAGTAGCGGAAGAGCAAACATTGCCACGTTTCAATTAGTGTACGAGAGAAGTGTTCGCTGAGAAGTCGTGACCTTTACTTACGTTTCTGGAGAACTCTGCACACATCCACAAAATGGTCGAAAAGAGCAAAAAGAGTAAAACGTCGCACGGAGTCCTCGAGGCCGCCATCATTGTTGTGACTTGTCACGTGAGCTCAGAAGTGGTCACTACACAAGCCCCGCCCCCAGGAGTCACGTGAGTTGGGGACAGAAAAAAAGGTCACATTTTGTGACTATTAAGAAGAGCGAATGTAAAGATTGAAGAGACAACAGGAAGCAGAGCTGGAGGTGGCGGAAATGAAGATGTTGAGGTTCGCTCTCGGAGTGACCGGGTTGGTTAAAATTAGAAATGAGCTCATCAGAGGGACGGACGGCCGAGGTTCGATGTTTTGGAGACAAAGTTAGAAAGAGCAGACTTGGATGGTTTGGACACGTCCAGAGGAGAAATACTGAGTACATTGGTAGAATGATGATGAGGATGGAGCTGCCAGGCAAGAGAGCTAGTTAAGTTAACATAGACCCGTTGGTGTAAATTAGGGTTAGTGGACCCCTGCATACTCATGGCTCAGCACCTGTGAATTCACTGATTTACAGATCTTTCTTCCCCCCTCTATTTTGGTGGGGGAAACCAAACCCCAAAACACTTATTGGCTATTTATCCGACTCTTTCAAGAATAGTTGGTTTAAAAAAAAAAGAAGAAAACGTTTTTTCTATGCAATTCTTCTTTTCCTTTGGGGAATGTCACCCTTTTTCATGTCAGCCTCTCTCCTGCATCCTCCTCTCTAACACCAACTGCCCTCACAATATCCATTAACCTTCTCTTTGGTCTTCCTCTCGCTCTCTTGCCTGGCAGCTCCATCCTCATCAACCTTCTACCAGTATACTCTCTCCCTCCTCTGGATGTGTCCAAACCATCGATGTCTGCTCTCTCTAACTTTGTCTCCAAATCAACTAACCTCGGCGATCCCTCTGATGAGCTCATTTCTAACCCTCTCCAACCTGCTCACTCCTAATGAGAACCTCAACATCTTCATTTGCTCTGCTTCCTGTTGTCTCTTCAGTGCCACTGTCTTTAATCCGTCCATCATGGCTGGCCTCACCACTGTCTTCTAAACTTTGCCCTTCATTCTAGCAGAGACTCTTCTGTCACACAACACACCTCATACCTTCTGGCACTCGTTCCAACCTGCTCGGACCCGTTTCTTTACTTCACGTTTCATCACTTCATTACCACACTCACCATTGCTCTGGACTGTTGACCCCAACTAGTTCAAGTCCTCCACCCTCACTATCTCTTCCCCCTCCACCGCTCTCATTCATGCACATATGTCTGCTTTGGCTAATATTCATTCCTCTCCTTTCCAATACATGCCTCCACCTTGGTAACTGTTCCTTCACCTGCAGATCACAATGTCATCTGGGAACATCATGGTCCACGGGGATTCCAGTTTAACCTCATTTGTCAGTCTTTCCATCAACAATGCAAACAGGAAGGGGCTCAGGCATGATCCCTGATGCAATCCCAAGTCCACTTTATACTCTTGTCACACCTAAAGTACACCTCACCACTGTTCTGCTGCCCTCATAGATGTCCTGTACTATTCGAACATTTCTCTGCCACTCCAGACTTCCGCATGCAGTACCACAGTTCCTCTCTGGGTACTCTGTCATAGGCTTTCTCTGATCTGCAATGTAGCACCTTCTGATCTTCTCTATACTTCGCCATCAACACCCTCAAGGCAAATAATCCATCCGTGGGACTTCTTTCTAGGCAGGAAACCATATTGTTGCTCGCAAATACTTCTGTCCCGAGCTTAGCTTCCACTATTCTTTCCCATAACCTAATTGTGTGGCTCATCAACTTCAGCACACGACTGGCACCAGTCAACACATTTCCATCTCCATCCTTATCGCCCTAACCTCCTGCACATCCTTCCCATCTCTATCCCTCTGTCTGGCCAACCTTTAGCCATCATTTTCTCCTTCTTTAGTATCCTATCTGGTATACATGTCATCATATGCCTCATTTGCCCCTTGCCACCTCTACCTTTGCCCTATGTCACATCTCAAATGTATTCCTGTCTCCTCGGTCCTCTCAGTGTCCCACTTCTTCTTAGCTAACCTCTTTCCTTGTATAACTTCCTGTACTTTGAGGTTCCACCACCAAGTCTCCTTCTCCCCTTTCCTACTAGAAGATACACCAAGTACTCGCCTGCCTGCCTCTCTGAGTGGTCCAGTCTTCTGGGAGACAGGCTCTCTGCTCACCTCTTCTCAAAAAGCCACACACCACTTCCATTCCAGTTTCCACCACATGGTTCTCTGCTCTGCCTTTGTCTTCTAAACCCCCCCCCCCCCTTCCCACCTTATAGTCAGTCACCTCTTTCAGGTAACATCGTCTGCACAAGATGTAATCCAAGTGCGTGCTTCTACCGCCGCTCTTGTAGGTCACCCTATGTTCCTGCCTCTTCTGAAAGTGTTCACTACAGCCATTTCACAAAGTCTATCACCATCTGTCCCTCAAAGTTCCTTTCCTGGATGCCGGACTTCTTCATCACCCATTTCCTTCCGCATCATGTCCATTACAATCTTATCCAATCACGACTCTCTGGGATGCTCACAACTACTTTGTCTAGCTCCTTCCAGAATTTCATTCACCTCTAGGCCACATCCTACCTGTGGTAGCATAGCCACTAGCTAACTATTCCTTTGGAAAAATAACCCCTACTCCATCTCTCTTCTGATCTACACCATGGTAAACTAATTTTGACCCTGGCCCTAAAACATCTAGCCTTACTGCCTTTCCACCTGCTCTGCTGGACACAATATATTAAACTTTTGTCCGAATCATCATGTCAACCAACTTCCGAGCTTTTCCTATCATAGTCTCAACATTCAAGAGTCCCCACAGTTCTAGTCTGTGCTTTCCTCTTGTCTTTCTGCCTAAGAACCCGCTTTTCACCTCTCCTTCGTCTTCAAACCACAGTAGCTGAATTTCCACCGGTGCACTGTAGGTTAACAGCGCCGATGGCAGAGCAGATGATGTTAACCTGGGCCACGACCGATCCGGTACAAAATTCTTTGGATGAACGGTCATACTTGGCAAAGTTTTATGCATTTGCATTTATCCCAGCTTGGGACCAGCGTACAGTTTGCACTGGCTTGTGCCCCCCATAGGGCTGTAATTTTTTTCTCTGCAATTCTAATGGGTGTCAATTATCCGCGGTCCACTTGTTGAACTGGTGAAGGTGCAAAATTGTCTCCACAATGGTGGCGGTGGACACATTCAAGGAAACAAACACGGGTGGTGATTTTGAACTTTATTGACTTCTAAATGAATTTACTCTGCTCCGGGTCCTCCTGCGGCCTGGTCCTTGTCTTTCTTCTTGTGACCCGACACTATGTCGTCGATGCGGAGCAACAAGATGGCCGTCTGTGGAAAAACAAGGTGAGAGGCCCACAAGGCAAAAGGAAAGCGGGAAGCGGTCTCACCTCCACTGCTGTCTTGTACGTCTGCGCCTTAACAGCCAGAGGCTCGCAGATGCCGGCGGCCGTCATGTCGCAAAGAGAACCCGTCTCGCCGTCCACGCCCCAGGAGGCGCCGTCCTGTGCCGTGTGCTTGGCCTGGAAGCCAGCAAAAAGGGGTTTTGAGAGCAACTTCCACACACACAGAAGTCACCAAGTGCAAGTGATGATGATGAGAATGATATCAGTTGGCAACGTTAGCTAAATGTCGTCATTGGTTTACATGGACCAGTTGTTTTTGGATCACGTAGAGTAAACTGTATATGATTAGCGTCCTATTTCATTACTAGTATACAAGTCAAATCTTTACTCAGAATTATGGTAGGACCCGATAAGTTTTTCACTTCTTCCTACTTATAAGCTATCTTGTGTTGATTTGTTTTTGTTAAATAAAGACAAAAAAAAAAAAAATTACTACACACATCAAATACGCAAAACACCAAGGGTAAAAATGGGAACAAAAAAAATAAACATCAAAGAGAAATTAAACAAACACTGGAAGGCACGATCACCATTTGTATTTTCGGGCGGTTGTGTAGAACACTTTGAAAAATCCGAAAAGGTTGAATCAAAGCAACTGGACTTTTTCTTGTTAGCATAAGCAAACCCACTAACACCCTCTGACAAAAGCTGGGTCACCCCAACCACAAATTCCCCAGAAGCAAACTCACCATTATTGTTTTCGCAGTGCAACAAAGAGTGCAATAACCCCTATATTGGAGAGACTAAGCTGCCGCTGCACATGCGCATGGCACAGCATCAACGGGTGGCTTCTTCAAGTCAAGAATCAGCGGTCATTTGCATTTCAAGGAGAGAGATTTATTCGAAGTCAACAACATCCAAATTTTGGATAGGAAGGAGCACTGGTTTGAAAGACGGTGGGGTGCATCTGCTGCTCCAGGAACTGCTCCGCCACCGATAGCATATCGCTAGCTAGCGCACGCGCAGTGAGACCAGGGAATTTGAAAGGCACGCACGCGCAAAGAGGTGTAAAAAGAAGCCATCTATGTCAAATTAACAAAAGCCGTCTGTAAACAGAAGAGGTGGTCCTGAAATCTCTCTCCCTAAAGACCAGCTTATTCAACGGGAAGAGTGGCCCTAATGACCTGTTTTGCCAGAGGACGACTGAACGTCCGAATGTTATGCAGAACGGTCCTTGCACTGACCATGCCGAGCAACAGCAACAACCCTCTATTGCTGACTACCCCCAGGGGACACACCCACCAACGCATAAACAGGAAGACTCCACACTGAACATTTAGAACTGAAAAAGCCTTTTGGATGTAAGGTGAGAGAGTCCAGTTGCGTTGATTCAACCTTTGCGGATTACCATGACAATCTGGATCACTGACAACCTACATTTACAAGTGGGCTTCACATGATCAGGATTTTTGGGGCCGATCACCAATCAGCAAGTTTAAAAAAAACGATAACCAATCACCGATCCGATCACAAGATGGAGCAATGTGTCCATTTACATGAAATGTTCATTTACTGTATATATTTGTGTACTTTATGACTTGTTCATTTATTGTATATACTTGTATACTGAGTACTGTATCCATCCATCGATCCATGTTCTGTACCGCTTATCCTCACTAGGGTCGCGGGCGTGCTGGACCCCATCCCAGCTCAAAATTATTCTCTAGCATTTCAGACAAAAGTTAAAACATCAATGACCTCTTGGGGGCATTCAAGGATTGGCCACTGACGTAAGTTTAGGTCAGATCAAGAGACAAGGATGACTCAGTAGGTGCTTATGAGGATTTGAAATCGGATCGGGTAGGAAGTGGGGAGCCAGTGAATTATTATTTTTTTCTTTCATGAGTAGCCGTTCAGCTGAACGAGCATCCCCGAACTCCTGATTGGAGTCGCTAGCGGTTGCGCAGGTGGGACTGGAAAGGAGGAGAGCTTCTTTGTCTTGATTGGTCGAAAGGAGTCAGGCGTGCGACAGAAGGCGAACAAACGTTAAGAAGGCAGAAATTTGGGGTACCCTGAGTGAGGTGAGCACACGAATGGTGGAGGCGCCGCAGTTCTGGATGAGGGTGCGCGGGATGACCTCCAGGGCCTGGGCCACGGCGCGGTAGGGCCACTGCTCCACGCCCACCAGGGCGCGAGAACGCTCCATCAGTCGCTTGGACACAGCCATCTCTACGGCGCCCCCTCCTGGCAGCAGGGAGGGCTCCAGCATCACGTTGCGACAAACCTGCATGGCATCCTGAAGGTTTCGCTCCACCTCCTGCACACACGTGTTTCACATTTCAAAGTGCCCTTCCTTTTCCGCACACTCATGACCAGATTTCATTATTCTCATGAGTCATGTTCCCAAAATTTCCAGACCTGAAAATGTATCAAATTAAATTGCGCACAAGACATGGGCAAGCTCACCGCCAAGATCTCCTTGCTGGCCCCTCTGAGCAGGATGGTGCAGGCTTTGGGGTCTTTGCACTCAGTGATGAAGGTGAAGTACTCGTCGCCGATCTTCTTGACCTCAAAGAGCCCCGCCCCCGCACCCACGTCGTCCTCACGCAGCTCGTCAGTACGGCTGACGATGCGAGCGCCGCACGCCCTGAGGTGACATGGCACTGTAAGGCGCGAGCGCCTCACACTTAGGATACTCTAACGCTAATGACCTGGCGATGCGGTTGTTGTCCGTCTTTCTGACGCGGCGAATGGCGGTGATGTTGGCCTTCATCAGGTAATGCTGAGCCAGGTCTAAGGGGGCGGAGCCATAACATCACGCTACAAGTAAGGAAACAACAACTGACACAGCGCATTGGCGCGGACCAACCTGAGATTCCTTTCTCGGTGAAGACTAAGTCGGGTTTGACTCGGATGACGTCCTCGCACATCTGCTGGATGTGCTCCTCCTCCATCTGCAGGATCCTGGCAAAGTCCTCCTCCCTGCTGATCTCAATGTCAGTCTACACACACACACACACACACACAATAATTTACATAGCTGCTCCCACCACACTTCAGTTCCATGAACCCTGTCCTGCATGCTTCCCCTCCTATCCTGTCCAGTCCTTTCTTCACAGGTTGTAGAACTGACCCATACAACACTCAAATCCAATGTGTCATTGTAGTAGTTATATAAAACTGTTCCAGCATAAAAGGGATACATAGCTTCCTCTCTGCTTGACCTAACAGCCGATTTGAATCTGAAAATTGTGATTCATTTTTTTTTTTTCCAGCGGACTGAAATGCCAATTCCAGTCAACACCCATTTGTGCATAGCCCTACTAATTACTAAAAAAGTTTTTTATATTAACATTCTCATCTCACTAGCAGGGTTATAACAGTTTGGGATCTTCTATTATAGTTCGTGTTTATTTTGTTTTGACTTTTCTTTTTTTAAATTCAGTTTTAATTAGTTTTTAGAGCAGGTTCATTTTTTTTTTTTTTTTTAAATTTAAAAAATACTTTGTTTTAGTTTACTTTTTATTAGTTTTTGTTTTTCATACATTGTATTTGCAGAGTGTGCGATAAAGCCGCAGTGCATCATTCTTGGTAACTTTAAGCCTCCGCATACTCAACTTCGTATTGTTGGACCACAACTGAGCAGTGTAGAATGGAAAAACCTGAATAGTGAACACTTCACAAAATCAGAGCACATAGAGAACTTCCCAAACAGCATATTAACCTGAGAATATATTTTGCAGCGCCAACAAAGTCTTTGTCATCCATCCAATTCTCAGATATGACCCAAGGTATTTGATTTCCTCACATACATCAAGAGAACATTTAGAAAAATAAAATGCTAGAACATTTCCTATCCTTGTTGCTTTTATCATTATGTGGCTTTTCTTGGCATTACATTGAATGTCATGATCTGTGCCATACTTGGAGCACACCTTCAGCATCTGTTGCAACCAACTCAGCACTACATGGCCTGACAAGGACCATGTCGTCTGCATACATACTGTAAGATGGTTTACAATAGAATTGCCCATAAGGCAACCTGTAATAGATCCATTGCATTGAATTGACAGGTCATTCATATAGGCATTAAATAAAATAGTGGATTGTATTCCTCCATGTCTTATTCCGTTACTAACATAAAATGGAGCAGATACAACATTATCCCATTTAACCTGAAATGTTTGATGGGCATACCAAAACAAATACCAAAAATGTAGGAACACTTCTACCAAGCAATTTCAAAAACAGTTTTCATTGTTAATCCTATCAAAAGCCCTAGTGGCATTAATCAAGCATAAAAATACAGATGAGTTGAGACGTGTACCTTGGATACAATCTCTTTGACAGCGTCAATACGAAGGTCAGTAGGAGGTATCCGGTTTTTGTTTGAAGCCAAACTGGTTGTCAGTGATAAGGACAAACACTTCTAACGTTGGTAATATGATTCTCTCCAGTACTTTAGACAAGATACTGGCTAATGCAGTAGGTCAATAATTGTCTATACAATTCAGTTTAACAGCCTTATCTTTGAAGTTGCTGGACGGTAAGAAAGATTGCTAACATATGGAAAACAACAAAACAACAACAAACAAATCAACGCAAAACTGAAATCAACTAATGCTTTTGCGATTCCTAAGAAGCGCTCGTTAGGACGTTTGCGCTCACCTGGCTCTCGCCTTTCTTGTACTCCAGCGAGCAGTCGAGGAGGACGATGCGTGGCTCTCTAATGAGGCGGCGCATGCGCGGGTGCGTCACGTCCTTGTTGACCATCACGCCTCGCAGCACGCACGACTCCTCGATGATGCCGCCCGGGACCTGCAGCAGACAGCAAACGCGGTGGGATGGCGGCTCACTCGGCGCGTGCGTGCATTCGCTTACCTTCTCCACCTTCGCATACTTCTTGATGTCGATCTCCTTGCGCCCGTTGTCGTCCATCTCCACGGTAACCACGGCGTCGAGCGCCATGCCACACGCCAGCTCCGACCAGCGGCTGAGCGCTTTGGTGTTGATGGCCGAGCGCACAATCAGCAGCATGGCTGCGCGGTCCGCCGTGTTCACGGGGACGCTTCCGGGGGAAAAGGTCAATTTGTCAACGGCATGCAGTCTCGCCACGACAGGTGTTCTGCCGTGGGCGGGCGTCTACCTGATCTCCTTCAACGTTTCCAACATGTCCTCCAAGGCTCGCCTGTACGCGCTGATGACGACGGTGGGGTGCATCTGCTGCTCCAGGAACTGCTCCGCTACCGATAGCATCTCGCCAGCTAGCGCAGTGAGATCAGGGCATTTGAAAGGCACGCACGCGCAAACACTCGGGATTGAACCACATTGTATTTTTTTGTAGCGGATGCTAAAGTGATGACAATTCTTTAAAAAAAAAACATGAAGGACGAGGTGAAATTTTTATTTCAATGGGATTGAAATTAAACAGTCAAGCATTTCAGAAAGCCATTATTAAACAAAACATAACCATAAAGAAATTAATGGTTGTTGTTCAGTCATATTTTTAAAAAAACAAAAACTTTTCAGAAATTGTGACAGGGTATGTAAACTTATGAGCACAACTGTACATACATACATACATACATACATATATATATACACATATATATACACATACATATATATATATATATATACACATACACATATATAGACATACACATACACATATATATATACATACATATATATATATATATACATACACATATATACATATATATATATACATATATATACACACATATATATATACATATATATACACACATATACACGTACCTCTGTCATATTGGAATGTAGGCTACACTTATTTTTTTATAACCACTAGGTGGTGGTGGCATTTTGGAATGAAAGTGTACAGTCCTTTCATAACCACTAGATGGGAGCATACATTTATAAAATGTGAACGGTTTTTCTATTTGCCCCTATACCCATGTATAATGCGCACTATTGACGTTTGAGAATTTTTTGAGGAGAAAAATGCACATTATACATGAGAAATTACGATACTTGAGGACTGACTTGCAGATTTTCCAAGTGGTCGTGCTACTGGTCTCATTTTTTGTAGAATATTTCCACACGCATGAGACACCGTTGTGAGTTTAACGCGCCAACCGAATGCCTGTCGGGTTCAAACGAGGCGCCCGTGTTGTTAAAACAGGTGATTGGAGATTCATCGACTTCAAGCTCTAAACGACATTGCAGAGTGGTAAAGTCATCACATCGACAACTGGTTCAAACCCTAGAAATCACACGCGAGCGATCAGGCACACTCGAACACACCCGCTCCTCACCAAGGATGATAACCGACGTGGTCCCATCTCCCACCTCTTCATCCTGCGTGCGGCTGATCTCGATCATTGATTTAGCTGCGGGATGCTGCACCTGGATCTGTCGCCATGGAGACGTGGATGCGGTCAAACGATGGGCGCACTACACGTGTCGACCTGTAGGAGGGCTCACCTCTCGCAGGATGGCGTTTCCGTCGTTGGTCATGACAATTCCTCCGGTGGGGTCCAGCAGCATCTGCACACATGCACTACCAACATTAGCGCTCGTCGCGAACATTAGCACTGCTAGCCAACCAGTCAGCAGGTAGCTCACCTTCATCATGGCGCGCGGGCCCAGACACGTCCTGATGACATCTGCGATGGTCTGCGAAACGAAACGTTCAATTGCTGTTCATCAAGTTGTTAATTGCTCACCCTCTGATGTGCAAAAACAAAAAAAAACATTACCTTGGCTGCATTGATGTTTCCAGTCTGTACTTTTCGTCCCGATTCTCTCTTCACGTTCTGGTCTGTAAAAAAGAAGTCCTATTAATTTGAAGTCTTTGCTTCATGATATTAATCAATATGCACCAAATCAACACTTATTGATTGACAATAAGTAATAAGTAGAAGTTGACAATTAATTATGATTGGTTCAGGCGTAGGGAAACAGATCACCGATCCGATCACAAGATTAAGGAATGTGTCTATTTAAATGACCTGTTCATTTACTTTATATACTTGTGTACTGAATTGCTCAAAAAATTATATTTACAATAAATAATGTACCTTTGTTCCTCTATTTATGCCAGTGAGGCATAGTGACAGACAGAACAAATGAATGGTCTTGTATTGGATGGCGAGAAGTAAATACAGTAATGAATGTATCCACTTTTTGTGACATTTTTGTTTGTTGCTGTGCCGTGAGATTTTTCAATTGTAAAATATGATCCTTGGCTCCATAAGGTTGGAAATCACTGCTGTAGTCCGATCGTGTCTTCTAATCAGTCAGGTCAAACCAACATTACAACATGACAGAAATAATGGGTGCTAACTTACTGTAATTAAATAAATGTATTTCTAATTAAATTACTTCACCTGCACCGAAACTTTAGAGCATGATTCAACAGAACATGTTTAAGTACAACCGTTCGTGCTACATAATGTTTTTGTTGCCTGCTTGCGAGCCGTATTGTATTGTATTGTATTAAAGGGTACGGGAATATACCTCAGGCAAGCCTTAAACAAACGTCCTCTCCTCTACTGAGAACCGGTGAACACCAACACACGTTTCCCCCCCATTTTGTCCTTATAATAGTCAACTCGATCCACTCTTGTTGTTGTTGCCACGGTAACGGGTGATTCCGGTCGCATTTGAGTTGACAAGATAAAGCCCAGTGATCGTAAAAAACAGGATGCGGTGGTATCGGAATACAAGATTTTATTGCAGTAGTCTGACAGTCCAATCATGAAAGAACAGAATTGTCTTGTAGTTTGATCCGGGCATTACGTCTTGACTGTCTCAGAGACGTGTTGTCAAAAGAAATAGTTGATATATAAGCAATAATTGATCAATAAAAGTAGTGAGCGACATTAAGATCTTTGTAACAGAATAAAAGTGCCGTTACTTCTTAACAGCAGAAGCGACTGAAGTTTTTTTTTTGTGGTCTCGTCAACTCCTGTGACTTATCCAATGTAGGTCCCAACCGCACAGGTGGAACCTCAGGCCAATGTGCTCGCATATTAGTCCGCCGCGGAGTAATATTCACAAGTACATCTGTGTGTGGATGGCGGATGTGTGGAATGGATCAAGCTGCCAGCATTCAAGGAGTACGAGTACGAAACAGCCTATGACGACAGCGACCCCCCCCCCCCCTACACTGGAAAAACTCATCGGATCTATACGATTCACGTAAATGGCCTATTTTGAGTTCAAAACGGCTGATTTCACCAAAAGGCGACTGATTTGCATTTATGATATGTATATATTTATACATATATACAGGGTGATTGAAAAGTAACTCCCTATTTTAAAATTCTTATAATTTATTCACATGCTGTAATATTTTTCTCATTTTTTTTGTATATGTTCCATGATTAAAGGAGTAAGTCTATTCTACCAAACCAACGACTTTGGAAGAACGTGAAGGGCGAATACGAGCAATTATGTCTTCCATCCCAAAAGATTTCCTTGTGAAATCAGTTAATGCGGTTCCCAAGGCGGCTTGAGAAACTGGTGGCTAATGCTGGCACCCTAAGATGCTAACGGTTAGCATCAGCTAGCTACGTGAGCTCACACGCTCAATGACGGCGAGGGTGTGGCCTAATGGCCACATCTCACTGCTAGGCCGAAGCGGCTCAATATCGACGACAGTCAAGTAGAAGGCACGTTAAAATGTTAGCAACTGACAGGGTGACGGCCGCTATACATTACACAGCCATTGTATCTCCATTAACTGCACCGGCACAAGCTAACACGGCTAACAGTTAGCTCGCTCAAACGCCTAGCTTAGCACGTGCCACACACAGACTCAGAGCGCTGTGTGCGCCACTCGGCGTTCGCGGGTCGCCATTAAAGCCACTTGAAGGACAAAGCGGCGACATGGGCCGTTTACTTACTGAGGACGAGAACCTGCTGGCCGAACATCTTGAAAAGAAGGAAAAAGACGAAGATGAGGAAGAATGTCGACCGGCTTCACACGACTCGAAGCTTCCGAATGGGGTGGGGCTTGCAGAACGACAAGCGTGATCGGCGGACACATCCACCAATAGAATGCATCCCAGCTTCTTTTCCTTTTTGCAGCGGTTGGCAGCCATCTTGATGGAGCATTAACGCCTCCTCGTGTCCCAAACGACGGATGTTTAATCCAAACATATAAACCAAACTTCAACATATAAACTGGTGTCCCTTAAACATTTTATCAATTATTATCAATAAATATATATTATTTATACAAAGATGTTCCCAATCAGCCATTCCCAGTACTGCTTCCAAACTAACATCCCTCACAACCTATCTTACTTCATTTCTCCCTCATCCCTTCTCTCAGTCTCCTTCAGCTCATTAATGCGTGTTCAGACACATTACTCACAAACTTGGCTCATGTTTCCCTAACAACTTTAGTGTTTTATTTAATCCACAGTGTCCCAGCCTTAACCTTGTTAGCATCGTTTCCTCCCTCCTCTGCCTACTACCTAATAACTTGATTCTTTATCTTTTGTTTTGAATCCATCCCTTCTTTCCTGCCATATCTGATTGTGATCACAGTTTCACGACGCCACAACTTTCATGACGGCGCATTTGTGATACTCAGGTCAATTCTTCATCATTATTTATATTCATATTTACAACATATGATTGTTTTTAGTTGAGTGATTTAAATGAAACATAATGATTGTGTGAGACTCAGTCAAATGTTTCTCAACTCTACAAAACAGACAAAAAAAGAGACACAAACATGACCACAAATGCCAAGTTGGATTTCCTTTTTTTTTTTTTTTTTGAAAAAAAACAATTTCAAATAAATATACACCAATATAATAAATAGACCAATCCACCAATGACTACATAGGAATCAAGTCTTTCCAAATGATATAAATAAGGAAACAAACAAATAAACAAACAATCAAATAAATAAATAAATAGTCCAATCAATGAATGTGTGTGTAGAACTGAAGTCTTTCAAAGGTTTGGGTTTGTTTCAGGGTCAGGTTACCGCCGTTCGTCAGAGTTCCTGTTTGACGTCGCTTCGGCCGGCCTGACGCCGCAAGAAACGCAGGAAGTCTAGGAGTTCTCGCCCGCCCTGTGACAGACAACAGGTCAGAGGTCACAAGCGCTTCCCATGGCGAGGAAATTAACAAAATGGAAGCCTGCGGCCTCACCTCGTACCGAACGGGCTCATCCTTCCTGCCGGCGGGAGCCAAGTAGATGGTCGGGTAGCTGAGGACCCAAAGCGTCAATTGTTTGCGCGCGTGGCGGTTTAAGACGTGTGCGGCAAACGTGTCATGTGACCTCACCCTCGGACATCATAGCTGGGCGGCACGTCGTTATCCACGGCGTTCATCTTGGCGATGACCACGTTTGCGTCTGAAGACAGCTGAGAAAAGGACAGCAAGAAGACCCACCAAACACTATTTGTTAGGTGTAAGGAGAACGAGGGCAGCTGCAACTAAGTGGAGACTGCGGAGTGTAAACCGCTCGACCAATGCGTGCGCAGCACTGCTTTCGACACTCACCTGCTGGTACGACCGCTATATCTCGGATATTTATGCAATCGTTTTTGGGGGTTTACAGTATATATGCAAGTTTGACGTTAGACCAGTGTAGTACCACCTTGTGCCAGAACACGCGAGGCAGCACTGAGCTCTAATGGAAGAGATGCAGCATAATTAGGAGCAAGAGAAGGTGCCCAACTAAGCTCCAATAGGTCGTCGTTCCGACGTTGCAGAGAAAATATATCCCGGCTGTGAGTATTGTTGTATGTGTTGTTGCTCCATTTGTGTTAAGTAACAGTTCTTTGAAGGGGTTAGAATTACCGTAACATCTATGCTAATTTCCGTTAGCACGTGTATGGCGTTTCAAATAATATGTTAGCATTAAGCTAACGGACTTTGATCAGACACATTGATAAGGTTGAAGATTTTGGTGTTTTAATACACAATGTTTAATCATTAGTTTTATCTGTGAATTTTACAGTAAACTTTAAAAAACGCCATTGACGTCTTTAGACGACATTGGCAGGAAATAGTTTGATTCTGAATTACGTCTTTGGACGGCATTGGGAGGGAATGAGTTAACTGGAACTGACAGATAAACAGCTTGAGGCAAACACGCTTGGCCTCTTTTTTGGAGAAATGTGCGAGCCAGAGCGTGAGAACAGGAAATACTTTCAAATGTGTCAAACTACTTCAAATAACGTTTTTAACATGATCTTTGTATTTTCACCTATTACGGGCTGTTCTAGAGCATATCCTGCCAATAAAACAGGGGTTCAGTGTATCAGCTTGAGTCGGTACCATGAAGTGGAAAAGGGCAGAAAGTGATGATGAGGATGCAGGTGAAGGGTACCGTCTCAGCCAGTGCCGTGTAAACTGGTTCCAACTTCTTGCAGTGAAGACAGGACGGCGAGTAGAACTGGATCAGGACATCTTTGGCAGGCTGATTAACGACGGCGTCGAACGTCTCGGCCACCGCCACCTGTGTCACACGCCCGCTGTGAAGTCACTTCCTCTCACCGCTAGTAACGACCCGCCCCTCATCTTACTCACCTGAACGGCGCCCTCGTTTCTGTCCGGTACCGGCTCGGACTTAATGTAGCGCTTGAGTCGCCCGGCAAAGTACTGGTCCAGAAACCTCTCCAGAGAGGTGCCGTCCCTCCTGGAAGACGCACGCGTCATACGTGTCAGGCCCCGCCGCCTCCCGTTAGCATGTTAGTGCTACTTACGTGAACTCCTCCCTCATGGCGTACTTGTGACCCGCTTTGGTGCGGACGGTCACGACGGGAACGTCTCCGCTGTCCGACATCCCCACGCCGAACTCGCCTTCCAGCTCGGCCCGGAAGTCCTTTTGATTGGCTACTGAGAAACTCAGGCCCCGCCCCGCATACTTAGATGCCACCTTCATCACCCTGGCGACGGGGCACGGATGGGAAGGACGGGCGTCGTGACAACAGTCCAGTATGCGCGTGCGTACGTGTGTACGTGGGTGTGTGTCACCTGTTCCTCCAGTAATTGGAGCCTCGGCCGTTGTGTTCGTAGTCCAGGTTGTAAAACGCCGTCAGGAGGTCACGAACTCTCAGACGATCTTTGTTCTCCAACGTCATGTGAGGACAAAGTCCAAATCTACACACACACACACACACACACACACAAAACGCCAATGGTGAAAGTAATCAAGGGCAAATTATTTTTCAGGTATTTTTCACCTCACTTGAGCATTTTTTTTCTTTGCCGAGTTTTTACTTTTCTTCTGCACATTTGAAAATAGATTTGTATCCTTTCTTTCTTTTCCAAAACATGTTTGTTACTTTTGAAGATGTTTTGAGGTAGTCAGCCGTGCTTGAAATCTTGATTGACACCTTTCAGATTTATGAGGCAAAATAAATAAGTAGAAAAACAGAGATAGCAGTGACAAGGAGGAACATGAACCAGGGAGAAGCAAGATATTCCACATCCATGGCCTTATTAAAGAGAATCATTTGATATTGTCGGCTCGAAGAACAATTGGTGGCGAATGTGTTGCGTCTTGTGCCCGCCTAAAAAGCACTTCTGCTCTTCACAAATTCCATCCATCTGATTTCGCCAGTTTTCTTCAATAGCTAATTTAGTGATTTTAGAGTTTTCTGTTATCTTATCAAAACTGGTATTGTAAACACTACTTTACTTTTGTCCTTGAGTCAATTTCAATCTGTGCTGTTTACTCTTAAAAGAGTTGGATCAGTACTTTTGACACAAGCGTCTGTACTTTTGCTTCAGTGCAGAATGTGCGGACTGTTGCCACCCGAGCGTAACTTATACACGCACACACTTACACGTGGCCTCGGATGAAGCGTCTCAGAGACGGGATGGTCACGCAATCTCTGAAAACAACAACGCTGTCCTCAAACCGATTGGCCAGTCTGGGAGGCCGGAACAACAGCACGCCTCTGAAACACGCACACACGCGTACATGCGAACACACAAAGTTTAGACAGACTCAGACACGATGTCGGCGTTGAGGTTCGGAGTGCAAAGAGTTAAGACCAACTCTGATTGGAGTCCGTAGGGAACGGCGAGCTTCATTTGCGTCGTGTGAGCGAACCGGAACTGATCTCGCAAAAGTCCTGCGGCTTTCACAAAGTCAACCAGACCGGAACTTTCCTCACCTGAAAACACACCTGACACGGCACACGCACTCCAGTCAGCGCAACGAAGCGAGGGGGGAGTCGAGGGGTCGACGTGACGCGTTCGTACCGACGACGGACACGTCGTAGTGGCGGACGAACGTCTGCAGGTCTTCGTCGCTCAGCAGCCTCGCGGAGTCCGGACCCGTCTGCTTCGTCATGTACCGACAGATCCCCTCTACCGCACACGCGCAACATCAGTCCCTGTGCGCGTGCGTCGTGTAAGTGCGTGGGCAGGTTTTACCAGCAGAGCGAGGACCGTCGTAGGAGCCGGAATCTCTCCCGTTCCTGAAGATCTTCAGTGTCGGATACCCCGACACGTCAAAGCGACTGCACGTGTCCACCTGAGATGTACAGTCCACCTGACACACGCGTGCACACACGCGTCAGACAAGGGCTGGCAGGGTGGCGCACACGCGCGCGCGCACACACGATGTTACCTTCGCTAACTGCACAGATCCCTTCAGTTTGCCAGCTGCTTTCTCAAACTCTGGAGCCAACTTCTTACAGTGACCACACCTGAACGAAGGAAGGGAGGATGGAAAAGAGGAAGGGAGCAAGCGTCGTTGGATGAAAGGAGGACAGCAAATGAGAGGAGGGAGCAAGAAAGGCAGGAAAGACGGAAGGGTCGTAGGGACGATGGGAGAAAGAAGAAAGAAATGGAGGGATGGAGCACGGAAGGGTGATTTGAAGGCATCATAAGAATGATATACATCAACAAGGATGACGTGAGTGTTGTCTTAAAGCGTGCGCGTGCGCGTTACCAGGGCGCGTAGAACTTGACGAGCATGGTGTCGTGCTCGCTCGCCAGGTAGTCGAAGTCTGCGTCCCCGAGCACGAGCACGTCGCTGCGCAAGGACGCCGACGCCGGAAAAAGCAGGAAGAGCAAAAACGTGACGGCGGCCGTCATGACGACGAACAACGATTAAAAGGCGTTAAAAAATACTCATGTCAACGCGCGAGACGAAGGCGACGCTGGCTTCATCCTTCAGCGTCAAATTTCAAACATTCGCTATTGTTTCCGGAAACAACATTTAAAATAAAAGCGAGACTTTAGCTGATTAGTTTACCAATGACGTCACAACGAAATATATTTGAGGGAAATAAAATACAATTGACTCTTAAATGGCTAAGTAGTATTAAGTATAAAATAGCAACATTGGAGTTAAGTGAAGTCCTCGTCGTCTACTTTTATTCTGAAGTGTGTGTAAATGGAGAAACCGTGACCGCTTATTACCTTCCTCCCAACTGCATTTCATAAATATACCTTACACAACACACAACAAGTGTCACGTATGGTGTGATTGGAGCAGTGAAGGCGTTCACGATTCAGTTATATGTATGTATTTCATTTTGTTTTACGCTTTTGAAGTAAGTAGACGCCCAACACGACGATGTGCTGTCGTGTGCCAGGATTCCACACGGTGGCGCTAATGGGAGGAGATGAAGATTAAAAACACGTAGAAGAAGAAGACGACGGCGACAGCGGGGGAAGACGGTCACTTGTAGCAACAAAGATGACGAAGATGAAGTTAAAGATGATGAAGATGTCCATCTGATGTGTGTTTGTGTCCATCTTTCGACACTGTTATAACCTCCGCCGCGGAGGTTTTTGAGTTTGTTAGCATGTTAGCTCCCGTTCCAAATGCTAATAGACGCTAACTGTGAGCTGATTGAGGTTAATTGCTCTCTCCATTTAAGTCAAAGTATAAATGTAGAAAGTGAAACGTTGTGTACGTTTTATTTTGTAAAATTGCCTCAACATTGAAATAGAAGCTGTAGGGAATGTTCTAAATGTTATGAATAGACTAGGGGGTCGACGAAACCATTCATTTATAGCTCCATTTGACAACAATTGAAATGAGCTTGTTTGTTTTTATTTTCATTCCTGTCTATTCATAACCCTTAGTTCAGAGAGTTCAGAGGTTATGTTGATCCATGATGAAGACTGCCTGCAAACGTCTGAAAGTGGAAGCGTTCGGCCTTCCCTCGCCCGAGCGTGCCGCCGATGACGACGACGACCCGGACGCCAAACTCATCATCACTACGGGTAACGCACACTAACACGGCGACAGCATCCCGGCATCTAATTGGCCAACTCTGCGTGTCAGATGACGAGTGCGTCGGGAGTAGAACGGCGAGGAGGAAGCGGAGGAAGCCGACGGAGGAGGGAGGTGATGAAGAGAGGAGGGGAGAAGGCTTGGCGATCGACAGACAGCTCGACCAATCGCTGGAGAGCAAGTCCAAACAACACAAGCTGACCAGCGTCAACGTTCGCAACATTATCCACGTGAGTGAGTGTGTGTGTGTCTTGTGTGTGCGTGTACTTGCCCAGACCTTCTCCTGACATTGACCTTTGCCCCGCAGGAAGTGATCACCAATGAGCACGTGGTGGCGATGATGAAAGCTGCCATCAATGAGACGGAAGCCGTGCCACCGTTCGTAAGTTCTGACTGCGTTTGTCTCCATCGATCGATTGATTGATTGACCGATTGAGCGATTGCTTCAACAGGAGCCCAAAATGACCCGATCCAAGCTGAAGGAAGTTGTGGAGAAAGGCGTGGTGAGACTTGCGCTGTGCTGGGAATCCTTCACTCTTCACTCTTTCCCTTCCTTCCCTCCTCCGAGGGATTTTTACATAGTGGACAATTTGCAGTAGTTCACTGAAAAGTACCCTAAAAATCCTGTCAGAGTGATTCAGGTGTCGGGAATGAGCAAATGATTGCTCGGAATCACTGGCTCCTTCCCGACTCCCACATCACAAAAAGGGGCTTTTTTTAGATAGCAACTACATGACTAATACTCCCTAATCAATACAATTAATTGAATACTACCTAATTGGAAATGATCAATTTAATTCTACCTAATCACTATGTAGGGCTTCTGCTCCAGTTGTCTCATCAGTCAAATGAACGATAGTTTTGGAACACTAACTCGGGCGTCGATAATGACATCATTGCTGTCCCCGCTCACTTCCTATCAGGTGATCCCAGCCTGGAACATTTCGCCCATCAAGAAGAGCAGAGACATCGGCAAGGTCAAAGCTTAAAGTTGACCTTTGTTGTTGAGGTCAAAGGTAGCCAAGATGCATTTGTGTTTTCAGGTTCATCAGTTTGTGGACATCCCTCTGGCCGAGGAAGACTCCTCCGATGAAGAGTATCGTCCCGACGACGAAGACGAGGACGAGACGGCCGAAGACGTGAGGCTGCGATCTGATTTGCCGCTGACAGGATGCATTGACGACGTCACTAACGGCACTTTGATGCGGCAGACGTTGCAGGAGAGTGACTTTGAGAGCGCGGCGTCGCCCCCTCGAGGACGCGGACCGCACCCTGACGTTAGCCGGCACGGCGCCCGAAAGGTAACCACGGCAACACGCGTGTTTGCATGTGTGCGTGGGATGTCACACGAGGTACTTCCTTTCCCCTCAGATGTTGAGGGCAGAGTCTGTCTCAATGGGTCCACCCCCCCCTCCCAAGGTTCCGCCTCCCTCAGCACAGACAGACAACTTCTTGGAGAAGCTGCACGCCGTGGAGGCGGAGCTTGCCGTGTGCATGGAACCGTACCAGGTGGAACGCCAAATTCATTAGCAGCAATATTTGTGCAAGTGCAACATCAACACATGCAGGAATGGTAAAGATGCTAATGCTAACAATCCCGCAATGTGTTGCCAGCCTCTACAGGACGCGGGCGAGGCAGCGGGCGAGGGGGGTTTGATGGCGTACCGCACGCGCTCCAAACGTCCCCTTCGGGACGTCCCGCTCGGACAGCTGGAGGCGGAACTCCGAGCGCCTGACATCACGCCGGACATGTACGACTGTGGCTCCGCCCACGAGGACAGGGACTGGACTGATTGGTTGAGAGGCCTGATGACCTCTGACATGGACGACGGTGACGAGTCAACTACTGAAATAATATATATATATATATATATATATATATATATACATAGATATACACACACGCACACACAACTTGACGTGTGAGTTTGTGTTCAGAGGAGTGCGATGATGAGGATGATCCAGAGTACAACTTTCTAGCTGACGTCGATGAACCTGACCAGGAGGATTACCGCGACGATAAGGCCGTACGCATCACCAGTCAGTACACACACACACGCACACGCACACACACTCACCCCAATGTGATGGTGATGATGTTCTACAGAAAAGGAAGTCAACGAACTGATGGAGGAGCTCTTTGAAACGGTGAGAGACCCACACACACACACACACACACACACACGCACACACAGCAAAGTTATCTATGTGTGTGCGCGTGTTAGTTGAAAGAGGATCTGGCGGGCCAGGAAGTGGACGATGAAGGCCACGAGGAAGAGGAGTCCCAGGAGGACGCACGCACACACGCCAAGCATGATGCGGCCGCACATGCGTGTCACACAACCGAGGAAGCACGCGGCGGCGAGGCAGAGGATGGCCGACCAATGGGAGAGCGGCGTACCGTCATGCAGCAGTTGATGTTCATGAAGAGCGCACAACAACACGCACAACGTGCACACGCACTAACGCTGGACACACGACACAGGAACACACTCAAGCAGCAAGTACAGCAGGTACGCGCACGTACACACACTCACATTTAAAGACATTCACATTTATTTCACATAAAAAAAAACAAGTGAACTAAAGTGCAACGTGTCGAGCGGAAAGCAGGGCTAACTGACACGACCGCATGTCTACACTAAAGTCAACATCGTTAGCTAATTGAGTATAACCTGCCAGCGCGAGTTAGAACATATCTTAATGCCTCCGCAGGCGGGCGAGGGGAGGCACATCAATAGGGGGTCTTTCAATCGTCAAAATAGACCCTAACACGAGCTGCATGGCCACAACTGACGCCCAGTCACTTAGCATGCAAACTGGCTAACGGTTAACCAGTTTGCAGCCAGCCAACTCAACGCTCTCATTCGCTGACACCTATGTCACTCGCCGCACCAGGTCTTTAAAGCCACACACATTCAAAGTCACAAATGCTACAAGTTAGAACTTAACGCAAGTGACCCCGAGTGGAATAGAATAGTACATGAACCTCACATGCACATTTCATAGTCTAATCATGCAAAATCTACTTGTATTCGACTATACGATTAATTGATTGGTTAACAGGTAGAATGACTGATTCTAAAAATATTTGATAGCTTGCAGCCTTACATCTAACCGTGTGTGTGTGTGTGTGTGTGGGTGCGTGCATGCAAAGCACGTGCAGCTGCTGGTACAGATCCACCTTCTAACGTCGCCTGTGGAAGAACTTCGCAATGAGGCTGAAACGACTCAACATTTCTTGGTAACAAACGAACAAATGAAATCTGTTGGGAATCACTCTCCAACCACTATATAGTAAGTCGGCCATTTTGTAGAGCTGTTGGAATGTTTTACCGGGTGGAGTGGAAAGGACAGACATTTTTGAAAACTCTCAAAATAATAAATGGTAGCTGCAGTGCTGCTGTACTGACATCAAAGTGTTGGTATTGAAATAGACACAATCAAGTATGAAAGACAATATCCATCACGTGGTGTCCGTTTTCATTGCTTCATTTGGGTGACTTCCACGCGAAGAGCTTCCTTCAACTCGTCCAGTGTACGGGGTCTATGCGCATACACACGTGCCTTGGTGTCCTCACCAAAAATAACAACACATGGACAAATTAGGGGCAGAGCACCAAACCTGAAAATGAGGCGGTTACCGAAAAGAGGAGGAAGAACGGCCATCGACGCCGCATTTGGCTGGTGAAAGCGCACGTCGGATAGGAATGTGTCTTGGTCGCAATTCAGGCAGAGCGAAGTTATTCATCATCTCAACGTTAACACAGATCACACGAGAGCAAATCAACAGCGATGTCGTAGAGAGTGGAAACCAACTTCCATCACCGCCTTCACAAATGCAGCAATGAAAACGGCCGTACACCACATGATGGCTGTTGTCTCCCATACTCGATTGTGTCAAATGCTATTTCAATACCAACGCATTGTCAATAACATTTGTGCAGCTTCCATTTATTCTTTTGTGAGTTTCCGAAACATCTGTACTTTCTGCCCCACCCTGCATTAAAAGGCTGTTGAAGGAAGTGGAAATGATCATTCTGAACACAGTCGTTTGCGTTTGGAATCATTCACTCGTTCCCCACTCCTTTCTGTATATATGGATTTTTACAGAACTATTTCGACGCGCTATATAAAAATCCCTGTATAGTGGTTGCGTGGTAGCGAATGATTCCCAAAGCGAAGAAACGCGCACATGACGTGACGACACGCCGTTCACCCACTACCCGCGCTGTGTTTCGTGTGCTAGTTTGAATTGGACGTGTTGGCGCAGCGAGCTGAGCTGATGATGTCATCGCAGCGTAGCAGCGCTTTCAGGGCATCCAACCTGCAGGGGGCGCTAAAGCTGCTGGATGCGCTGCGGGAGCAACCTGTGGCCTACGTGCGCCGCAAACACATGCCCGACGCACGCGGAAAAAGTCAGTCGCCCTCGCCGTTGCGGCTTGAGTTTTGTGTTGTGCCGTTAGCGACCTGTGTTCGTGTCTTTCCAGTGCGACGTTTTGCAGTGATGCCCGCTGAGCTGGCGTGGATCTTTGTCACGCGTCCCGTCTTCCTCTACCCACAACTTCTGCCGCGTGTCAGTCTGGATCCGGCTCTCTACTCCCCCCGCAGGACAGCGGCATTCACTGCAGCAGAAGACTGGTATACACGCACACACAGTCAACCACAGACCAAGCAAATTGGAGCCTGCCAAACAGGAAATTGTGTGTGTGTGGATACAGTCTGCTGGTTGTGGGTCTGCAGAACTTGGAGGGGGCACGTGACCCCGCCAGGCTACTGTGCGACTTGTTGCTGGCCAAAAGTGTTGATCAGGTGAGACGCCGGATCCTGCAGTGCTGCAGACCAGGAACCCCCGACAACATCGTCAAGGTAACACACACGCACATGCACAAATCCTATGTATGATTGAAGTTAAGCGCGTGTGCGCGTGTGTGTAGGCATTCCGGCACAAGCGTGTTGTTCCTCGCATGCCGCTGGCATGTGCTCGTGTTGCTGCGTCGGAGCAGCGCCCCCCCGTGGAGAGAGATGTGAGGCTCATGCCCCTGTGGCTGCTGGTGAGATGCCTCAACACACACACACACACACACACACAAACGTACGCGTACCCGTTGTGAGTATTGTGTCTGTGTGTCCCACCCCCTCCAGAGGAGTCTTCCTGTGATCTCCAAAACAGTTACCCCTCTCCCCGCATGCAAATCCTCTGGTCACATGACTCCGGTTGACTGTGCCTCCACACGCTACCCACCCCGCCTCCCACCCAACCTGCACTACCGCCGGGTGGGCTTCGTGCAGCACGCCAGCCGCACCCCGTCGCTGCCCGACCACACTGTGCCCTCTCCCGGTGGCTTCTCCCCCCAGACTCCACCCTCTCGGCGCAGCCCCGCCCCTCCGACAGCCGTGCAGAAGGTTGGCGAGGCGGAGCTTCTTGGTTTGTCCAAATCCTCAAAGAACTCCACTCTGAACGTGGGCGTGGCCAAGATGACAGTTGATGGTGGAACTTCCTGTCCTCTGCTCGAGGTACACACGTGGGCTTCATGGGAGGGGCATAGGTATAGGTTTGTGATGCCATGATGGCGAGGACGCGCTTTCACCTGCAGAAGCTTCGAAAAAAGAAAATCAGCTTTACAAATTAACTTTAGGTTTCCTAAATATGTCAAAAATGTGGTTACATGGACCACTTAAACTTGTGGAGCTCCTAGATTATCCCTAAAATGTCCATTTAAAATTTCCTTTGCAGTGATTCGGGAGTAAGGAACAAGTGAATTATTGCAAACTCAGTAACTGCATTCGCAATCATTCACTCATTCAGAACGACCTCTGCCGCAGAAGTCGGGAGAATTGGCGCACCTTGATTGCACGCAAGCCAGGCGCGTAAAAAAGGGACTTACGCACGCACGGGAGAATCTGGCCCTAAACGAATACTTCTTAATCACTGGAACCAGACACGTGTGCAGACATTGTTGGGGCAGGGTCTCAAACCAAAAAAAATGGACACCCATCTCCGAAAGGGCTGCAGCAAAAGGAGCACTTTTTTTTTTTTTTTTGGTTCAGGGCAAGATGAAGTGCTTGAGCGCCACCTAGTGGATGTGTGTGCGCATGCCTGATGCTCTAATAACATTTTAGGAACTATCTAGCAGGTCCACAAGTTGAAGTGGCCATTCAAACCCCACTGAGCATTTTAACACTTTGGGTACTTTCTTTTGAGAGGGTTCCGTAGTTAAAAGCGCATTGTTGGTGTGTCGTACACTTCTCTCAGGAAGTCCGGCCGGGCCCACGACAGGAAGTGTGCGAGTGGTCTACTGCAGCGAGCGAGCCCGGAACAACAGGAAGGGATGCGCATGCCCACCAGGAAACGATGGTGCCAGTTTTTGCTAAAAACGTCTCAACGGGTGTCAATGGAGAAAAGCTGGTTGTCTGGACCCGGTGAGGCCCGCTGACGTCGATTCCATCGCGTGCTTCCTGTTTCATCTTGTCTACTTCCTGCCTCAGAGAAGCGGACCGCCTGATTCTGACGGCCTGCCAGCAGCGAGGAGCCAATCGGAGGACGTTCCGTAGAGTCTCCGCCCAGCTGGGAAACCAGAGCGCCCGCCAGGTGAGAGACGGCGGCGTTTGTGCGGCTGTGGGTGCGATCACGTTGTAACGGACTTCTTTCCAGGTGAGCCTGCGTTTCCACGACCTCCTTCGCCTTTTTCACGTGGCCACAACACCCGCATCCTGTCCCTCTGTCGCCACCCAAGAACCGGAAACCGGAGCCCAAAAGCAGACGGAGCCCTGACAAGCTTGTAGAAAAGTTGATTACGCATATATATATATATATATACATAAATAAAATATATAAGTTGCTTACTGGATGATGTCATCCAAATGTTTACATTTGCATTGAATGAGGTCTCTGTTGTAGCAAAACATCTTTTGATATTGATGTACCGTTGTAAATAAAGTTTGAAATCTCCAAAATGAGTCACCCTTCAGCTTCATGGAATGAGTTCCTTGTTCAGTTTCAAAGCCTTGAACTCAAGTTGTCACTAATCTACTCTGTATACATACATAACACTGGGGGAACAATTTTATGTTAGTTAGATTTTTATGCTGATTAAAACTAAAATTGGCAGGCTGATTCCAAAATTGTTTTTTTTCCAGATAAGCAAAATTCCGCTGATTACAATTGGACTCATCTACAGCTACGTGGCTACTTGTTTGTGCAGTCACAATTGAGACAGTGCGGTGAGGTGTCATTAGTTAAAATATAAGTGGTCATGAGGAACATTTCTTTTGATAGCAAAAAACAGTAAATGAGTTTAATTTGTAACATGTAGCGTGGATGTTAACAGTTGACTTGGTCAAACCAATAACACTGGCGCTACGAACCATATGAAAGACTTGTCCCTGTGCTTGCCATCACTAAAATATATATTTTTTTCCTTTTATCAAATGATGTCTACCAGTTTTATTAACAAAAGACAAAAATAAATGAAGTAAGTATTAGTTCCATTTTGTGGTCAAAAGTTTTGACCGCAACAAGGAAACGTCAGAATCCCGTGGCGGAGTCATTAAGCAACAGTTCCACTGTAAAAATCAACAAAGACGAGCAAGCAAGCATAGGAATACAGTGAAGTCATAAATAAAACAATGAAGTACTTACAAGAAGTCCAGTCGAAGGAAGACGTCCGAAGAGCTGCAAGCTAGCTGTCATCTTAGCTCAATGAAAACCGTCTGAAAATTCTCCAATTCTTGGAATACATTTAAATTAAAAGGGTCATAGTGTCACATCATTTTTCAAATTCTCTTTATTAGAAAACAGGAAGTTAAAAGTGGTTGACCAGGAAGTGGCATCACTACGGCTCCACCTTCGCATGTCTTTGGCATCCCATCCCGTGAGTCAGGTGTGGCATGGCGGGGCCGTTGTCGGCGTTCCGGTGAAACAGAGACTCTCGGCGCCGCGTGCACGGGCTCCACGCCAGAACCGCACGAAAGCCATAAGGGGTCGTGACCTTGGCCACATGAGGCAGCGACAAGGCCGCGCGCGTCGTCGGGTCACAGTCCGAGTACGCCTCGGTCGGCGAGCGTCGAGGAAGCGGCGACAGGCGGGGCGAGGCCCCCGGTAGCGGCCGGCGGTCCGGACTACGAAAGTCATCGTCGTCGTCCCGGGCGGCAGGGGGCCTGCTCTCGCCCGCTGTGGTCCGGCGGTGCGGCGGGGAGAGGAGGAACCGCGGACTGCGAGGCGGGACGAAGAAATCCGGGATTCGTTCTGGAGTCACTAGCAAAGTCCGCAGAGATGACCCTGACTTCGCCGCAGACATGACGGCCGTTAAAAACAAATCTCGACGACCTGTTCGGAACTACCACGCGAGCGGCCTCAAGAGGTTCCTTCGGGCACCGGTCGGTCCTCAAGAAGCCGCTGAAGCGGCCGCCCAGCTGCTGTCCATCACGGATGATGATGTGGGCGGGGCATCTTGGGGACAGGACACCTGCTGTCTGTCACATGACCCAGGATGCTAAACAGGAAGCGTTGAAAATAAGACTAAAAGCGGCAGGCTTTATACAAAGTGTTTTACTGCAGCGGGACAAAGAGGAAGGAGCTGCTAAAAACAACAGGAAGTCAAAACGTCCACAATTTAAGTTTCAAAAAAGACAAAGGTCACAGTGCATTGTGGGAAAATGGCCGACGCGTGTCAGGGCGAGCTAAAATTCGGTAGCGTCCGCCGAGGGCCTCGGGATCAGTCGCTGTCAGACGCTACGGCCGACGAGCATTTCCTCTTTCTCTTGGGAGCTTTGGGCTTGGAGTCTTCCTCCTCCTGAGGCACAAACAGGAAGTGACATCGGCATCAGAAACCCCCCAAGTGGCTCCACGCGTTGGCGAGCGCTCGCAAACGTACCGACGCGCTGCTGGAGGCGCTCTCCTCTTCGTTGTTGCTGGGCGGGGCCACGCCCTTGCGGGACCTGGGCGACGTGGCCGCCGCCTTCCGGCGAGACTTGAGCGGTTTGGCCTGAGAGTCTTCGTACTCTTCGGCCAACGCGAACAGGTCGCTGAACCTGCACCGACGGGTCGCGTTATCATTTGCGCCGACACCACGTTCGGGAGGTCGGGCTTCCGGGTCAAAGTTCGCGATGAAGCGAAGCTACTCTAGAACCTTTCCAGGTGGACCTAATTTGACCTTGTGCAAGACTGTTGAATGTTTCAGGACTTTTGGAGCAACAACCAACAGAAAAATTCACAACAATAAATAAACATCGTGGATGAAACAGGAGAGCCAGGCGACGCCGAACAATCCGCCACATGCCCAAACTGGAAAACAGGGTAGCGGACTTCCTGTGTATGCTGCGCTAACGAACATGACGTTTGATGGTGTGATGATGTGATTGTTTGAAGGCCAACTTGCTAAAATTTTGTTTTCTTTTCTGGCCCGTGTCTTTGGACAAAAGTGAAAGTATGCTGGAACGCCTGGGACCGGCCCCGCCGCGAATAGTGAAAATCTGCGCATAATTGATGCCCGTAATTGCATTGAAAAAATAAAATAAATAAATAATTCAGAGAATCTGCAGGTGCCAAATCACGAGTGTGTGGGGATCATTTATTTGTACAAAGCCTAAACATGGATTACTGTCATCTTTAGTGGCTCTGTTGTGTATTTATATATATTAAAAAAAAAAAAAAAAAAAAAAAAAAAAAAAAAAAAAAGGACATTGGAGAGGTTTAAAATTCCGGCGGTTGCTTTGTCTCCGCCCCATCGCCGTTCACCCGAACCGAGAGGAAGACCTTCGACTCGTTTTGCCGAATGCGTAAATTGGTTGCACACGTACCGGCTCGTCCTAAAAACAGTCGCGCAAAAAGTCCAGAAACATTCAACAGCTGCGTTCACTTGGAAATACTTGACAGCGGACAGACAGAAGGACGTCTGCTAAACCGCCAATTGGCAATTTTCACCAATAAGCGGCACATTTGCCCATTCGAATAGTTTCAACCACCAAAATAGCACCGTTATGATCCCAAAACACTTCATTCGCATTTCAAACAGTACTTTACCTCTAAAGAAACTATTCTGAGGACGATGATGATGATGAAGAGCGTTAGCAGTGCAATTTTAAAAGCAAACGCACGAGTGGCATCGATGGTGCCGACGGGAACTCGGCCGCTTCTCGGACGGCGCTTGCGTTTCCTGACCGGGGGCCGCCGGACGCACGCGGCGACAACAAAAACTGGTGCTCGTCGATCGGGTTCGCCACCTTCCGCCGAGTTGACGTTAGACGTGTTTAGTCCTGGTTTGGCCAGAGCAGTCGCGGCAGACACGGGCGCCGCCGTCTTATCTGAACCTCCCGCTGACTGTCATTCCCAAATCTAAGGCAGCTGCAGTTAGATTTGTGATTGGTTGAGCGAGTTGGGGGCGGGGCGAGTGAGCGCGTGGAACTTCTGCCCAGATGGCGCACACAAAACGACGTTCCGCTGTGCAAATTTGATTGCGCTTTGACGTTTTTTGGGCACGTTTACACCCGACATTTAACGTTATTGTCTCAATTAAAGAGACACTATCATACAATAAATAATCCAAAAAAATCAAGATTTGCAGACTTATTTTGCCATGTTGCAGAAAATCGCAAGAATAGAGGACTCATTCTTTCCATGAATATAAAGTCAATTATAAATATGAAGGCGTCCACTGTATCCGCATTTTAGGTTCATCCGGAAATTTCACCCGAAAGCCCGACGTCATCGGCCTTTTGTGCGTACCTCATCTTGTGTCCTTCATCGCAACTGGCCTGAACGTGCTGCAGAGCCTGAAGGATGGGAGTCTGACTGAAGACTGAGCACACGCCAACACTCGCCATCAGGACAGCCGCCACCGACCGATCAATGAATGCAAGTGTGTGTGTGTGTGTGTGTGTGTGTGTGTGTGTGTGCGCGTACTGACAGCTGTTCTTGGTGTTGTTCAGGCTCAATCTGAGGTTGTCCAGATGTTCCAGGATCTGTTCAAGAGTCAACTGAGCCAGTTTGCTGCTGGAGCTCCGGAGACTGCAAACACGCACGGACGGTGGTAAGTGTGTGGTGACTCTTTTGCACTCCGAGGGCTACACAAAAGATGTGAGAAGCACATTGCGTTGTTGCGAGAGATGTCCCGAGTCAGAGTCTTCGACTTTACGTATCTGCCGATGCAGAGTCCCCGTCCGATACGGAAAATAAATACATGCAAAAAGATAATAATATACAAAAAAATAAATATAAAAATAACAATATTGAGCATTTAGAAAATGTCAATCATTCTGTAGTAATCCTAATTGATCTAAAAGAGGAAAAACTGATTTCATGTCAGACATCCAGGGGGCAAAATGTTGCTGTGTGCGCCTTGGCCTCAAAGGGGCAGCGTGGTGCGATGCACGCATGGAGCTACACCTTTGCAGGAAGCTACAAAAGAATAGAAGAACATTACCTCGTTTTTCACACATTAGGGAGAATAGATGCCTGTGAGTATTGTCATATTATCTGTCTGTATGTGTTACTACGTAGTTTGTGTATAAATATTCCTTATTTGAAGGTAAATTCTCCCGTGATCTAATGCTAATTCTAGCTTGCCCGTCAATGGGGTTTTCCATTGACTGTTGGCGAATTCTAAATCCTTCATGTCTGTCTTGTGTTTAAATACACAATATGTTGAATTCGTTTGGTTCGCGTGTCACTTAACAGTTTAAAGAAGGCTCAGGGAATGCAGAGACTGTGTTTGTCTGAAAATGAAAAGAAGCGATCTTTTTCACCGGATCTGGATCGGCTGAAAATCACGATCGACCCCGATTTTCCATCACGTGCCTGGAATCGGGACGTCCCTAGTTGTTGTCATGGAAACGTCCTCATCTTCTTCTGGGTTGACACTTGCAGTGTATGTGTGCGTGTGTGTGTGTTACTGCTCCCTGCTGGACTCGACCCACAAGTCATGCGACAGCCTGATACCGCACAAATTAAACTGGAACTGCGACCGAGCGACCCTTCACGAGTCCTTCGGAGTACGAGTGCGTGCGTGCATGCTAGTACCTTTGCCTCTTTCGGGGTTGGTTGTTGTTCTTGATTAGTTGCGCTTTGATGTGTTCGGCCAGGGTGTCGTCGTGCTTGGACGCCCAGTGTCGCAGGAGGCTGGTGGTGAACTGGTCCTCGCTGTGACAAGGTCTGCTCAGAACCATCTTCACCATCTCCTCACTGGGCCTGACACGCGCACGCGCGCGCACGAACGCACGCACGCACGCACGCACGCACGCACACACACACACACACACACACACAGATGTGAAAGGTGCGCTTGTGCAGTCGCGTAGCAGTAGCGGCCGTGTCGTGTTACTTTTCCCGACGCAGCTGCAGCAGCAGACAGGACAAGGCCTCCGGATGTTCTACACACAAACACAAAAGGTAAAAGCGCTGTCAGCACCTCCAAGTGACTTCATACAGTTGTCCTCATAAATTTCTTGTCCCTTTTTCAGAGAATATGAACGATAACACAAAAACCTGTCTTTCACTCATGGTTAGTGCTTGGGTGAAGCGACGTCTTATCAAACAACCGTGTTTCCTCTTTTGAAATCATAATGACAACAGAAACTACACAAATGACGGTATAGACCTTGTTGACGCCTCTCCAAAGCCGGCGGGGCCCACAGTCACCATGGAATCAGGGTTAGATTTTTCTAAACACTATCTGCCAGTCAATGCCACTGCAACTGTTCTTAAATGAAAGTTGCAACTCAGCGACAACTGGAAAATGTGGTCCCGCTGTAACAATAGTTACCTCAGCGGGTAGGGGGTAAAAAGAAAAAAAGATTGACGGCAAAAACTGGACTATTTATTTAGAACACTTAAATACACACGATTGTAACTGTTTTTTTTTTTTTAAAGTCTCTGAGACTTCCGGTTTGTGCTGTAAAGCAGAGATTAAATTAAAAGTAAATAACAATATTGTAGCATTGGAGGAATCCCCAGCATGCCGAGCGTCTTTGTAAATAGTTGTCAGAATGTTGTGTTCTTGTTAGTTAGTGGTAATTAGCCCCTTATCATGTTAGTTGATAGACTTTTTGTGTGTTCATGTTCCCTCTTTTTGCCGCTGTTGTTTGTTAATTGTGTTTTTAATGATTTGGGCTCGTGAGTGAGTGTGGCATCGCGACTAATGACTTGCCGCACTGTCGCTCAGTGGCCGACGTTTGTAATGACAGGTTGGCAAAATCTCGGCTGAATGCGGCGTGTGCAGGCACGCTGGTTCGCGATCCTGCCATTTTAAGACGACACCGTTTCGTGAATTTGAGAACGGTGGTTTCGATACAGACCTAGGAAAAAGGTTAGACAGCTCTCATCATGTCGGAGAATATGTTGTGTCTTTTTTCACGTATGTATGCACCAACTGAATTGTGTTCTAAAGATACGTGCGTCTTTCCGCTGTTTCTTTTTTGGGATTTTTCTTTTTTATTATTATCTCGCAGTCATGTTTGCACAAGCTCGAATTTTGAAGTCGGCTAAAATGAAAGCAAGAGGAGCATCTGGAGTTTTTGTTTCTCTCACCAAGTTGTGGACGGAACGATTAGAGCGTCAAGCCGAGCCTACGATAATGACGACGATGATGAAGCTACCTTTGTACTTGAGGTGCTGCAGGATGGGAATGATGGTCTCCAGAGGGATGCTGTGTGCTAGGAACAGCTGCCACGTGCTGTACTGCTCAAACGTCTCCCAATCCAAAGACTGGACTGCCAAACACAAGAAGAAGCCCGTCAGCCGGCGCCACCTGCTGTCCGCAGACCACGGCGAGCGTGTGCTCACTTAGGATGTTGAGGACGGAGTCTTTTCGGAACATGACCAGGTTTCCCATCATCACGTGACACATCAGCTCCTGCAACTGCACGGCACGTTAGCACCGCCATGCTAATAAGCTAAGCCCCTAGCTAGCCGTTCCGTTCGCTACCTGGGTGGAATCGATGACGGCGACGATCATGTTCAGCAGCTCGCCGCTTCGCAACGTCTGATCTGGAAACTGAAAGCAAACCCGTTCAGACCCTGTGTGTGTGTGTGTGTGGCCGTGCGCATGCGTGCGTGTGCACCTCCGAGTAGATTGAGGGCGTCAGGTAGCAAAGCAGCCGCACGTCGTCCTCCTGACACGCCTTCATGTCCATCATGAGACACGTGTGGAGATCTCCGAGCGCCGTGGCCTGGGCGAACGACTCGTACAGCATCATCTTGCCATTTGCCGCTTTACTGCAAGCACGCACGCGCACACAGACACGCACGCATTAGAGCAGGGGCGTCAAACTGGATTTGCTCACGGGCCGTATTGTAGTTTAGGCTGCCTTCCGGGTCTGTTCTAACAATAAATCAATGTAGAATGGCGAGGGCTGTAAGAAGACAGCAGAAACGCCGCTTGTGTATACGGACCTTGTTTCAAGGTCATCGGTACGTTTACGGTAATCCCCCGTTTATCGTTTATTAACCTCTACCGTACTCCTAAAAGGCTCAGAAAGTTACTTGAAAAGTGACGCGTCAGTCACGAACGAAACGGCTCGAAGATCCGACGAGAGCCTCTCATCGATCGCTGAAGAGAGAGCTCGCATGTGACCGGTCAATACGTCTGGCGTCGTCTCCCTCTCCGACTGTGCGGAGCGGGGACGGAGACGCGGGAGCGCACAGACGAGGAAGGAAGACGATAAGAAAAACAAGAGAAACCACCAACATGCTGGTAAGGAATTGTTAAGAAAAGGAGTGGTCGCAGGAAAAGGCCTAAAATCTGGACACATTTCAAATGTATTGAGAAACCCAAAGACAAGAACCCGCCCGGACACTCATCCGTGCAATGGACGAATAAAGACAAGCATTTTAGCCTGATATTATTCATGAAGGTTCCAGTGTATCTAATGACGCTGGAGACGTGCACCGTCGCAACGTCAGTCCCTCCTGAGGGAATGTTGGCCAAAAAGGGCAGATCATTTCCGACAGAAGAAACCGGATTAGCTCCTCAAAGCTGAGGCACTTGCTTTCTAGAGTTATCTGAATGAATGATCAGCATTACTGCTGCCATCCCTGCGTCCGTTTTCCTTACCAATCGCGGGCCACATATAAACAAACAAGCGTTTGCACTCACATTCGCACCTACGGCGAAGGTAGAGTCTTCAATCAACCGAGCACGCATGTTTTGGGGATGCGGGAGGAAAGCGGAGTACTCGGAGAAAAGCCACCCATGTACTGCTGCCATATTCAAATCAAATAGCCAATCTAGCTAACCTAATGTGCAGGTGAGTAACAGCACGAACTAAATAAATAAATCAACAATGCTGAATCTGCAAAAAGTCAACCGCAATATAGCGTGGAATTACTGCGATGGAATTTGTTGTGGCTTTAGCTTGATCTGGCTGTTTAAAAGCCTCTTGGAGTTACATTTGAATTCCGTTTTTTGAAAAACATGGCTCGCCGTGACATCTGCTGGCAGAAGCTGAGCTGCACTGTGTTTGTTTTAAAGACTACGTCCGTGGCTAGAGTGCGAGTCGGTTCCACTTCCTGAGCCTCACCTGAAAATGTACGTGACAGTTTTGGACGTTTGGAACTTCGTTTCATCGTTGACATTTGGATTGCCAGCTTTGAACAGAACTCCGAACCCATAAAATGACACGGCGGGCTGGATTTGGCCCGCGGGTCTCGCCTTGGCACGAGGAGGCGTCACCTGGCTTTGAGGTAGTAGAGGAGGTGGTAGCCGATCTTGGGTTGCTTCTGGTAAAGTTCCGCCAGCATGTCCAGAAGAACCGAGAAGCCGCTGTTGTCCTCCTGCATGGTCACCAGGTTCCTGAACACTAGACACACCGCCTTGCACACAGATTCCTCCAGGGACCTGACACGCACGCACGCACGCGCGCGCACACACACACACACACACACACACACACACACACACACACACATGAGACCAAGTAAACATACGCACACACGGCCGGCAGCCTTACTCGTCAGTGATGTCTTCAGGCAGGACGTCTCCTCGGAAATGTTCCTTAAAGATTTCCGCCAGACACGACGCTAAAGCCGACATCTGCTCCGTGTCAAAGTCCTCCTGTGACACACACAACCTTGTAGTGGCTTATGGATGTGTGTGTGTGTGTGTGTGTGTGTGTGTGTGCGCGTGCGACCTCCAGGATGAGGTCCACAATGTCCTGCATGACTTCACACTGCGTCTCCGTGTCACTGAGGAAAATCAGTTTCATTTTTACCGAATGATTATTGATCGATCGACTGAACGTAGCAACTTCTGCATCCGGGTTGACCTCTGACCTTGACTTCTGCAGCTGGACAACCTTTTCCTTCATGGTGTCTTCTAACTGGTCGAGCCAGGGTGTGATGTCAGCAGGCTCCTCCACTACAGCCTCTCTGATTGGATGAAACCTGAACTCGCGCTTCTTCCCTACGCACACGCACACACACTAATATAAATAGGAATTATTATTATTGTTATTGTGAGGATGATGAAGATGACCTTTGTTGTTGACCTCCTCCTCATCATCACTGAAGGCTGCTTCTGTGTTGTCATAGCAACCTTCCTCCTTGTCCATCATGTGCTCCATCTCCATGCATGTCATCTCCTCCATTTTCACTGCGCACACACACAGACACATTACGTCCACACGCAGCATAGAAGCGTGTGCGCAAGCGCACGCGTGTACACGCACCTTCCATAGGTGGAGAGGGGGCGCTGCAGAACTCTGGGAATCTTTCTCTGAGCATGGAGCGAAGTTCTCGGTCCAACTTCGGGTTGTCGAACAACGGCGCCAAGTGCCTGCCAGAGTAAAACCAAAAAGTAGCGCAGGCCGCCATCTTGGTGGAATTTTCTCCAAAATATGGAATGAGCACTTCAAAGGGTTCGAAAATCCTCCAGAACAAATTCAGGAAAGAAACAACAACTGATAACTGATGTACATGATTTATTCTACGGCTCTTCTCAGCAATAATGTTCCACTTACGTTATTTCATTTGCGTTTCTATGGCAAGTGACGCCGTTTGAAATGTCACACTCATTTGGACGCAACTAAAACTTTCCAGCCAATGGGAGGAGGGCTTCCCCAAGTAGCAGACGAAACGAAAGGCTCCAGGATACATGATTGGAGCAGCCTTGTTTCATGTTCCTTTTCAGTGCCGGTCCAACTACAAAAGGTATAGCCACTGACACGCCATTACAGACATAAAAGTGCATTTGTTTGTTTGCCAAGGTTGGTTACTTGGTGTTTATAAAAAAAAAAAATACTAAATTTAAAAAAGGGGGTGGGGGGGGGGGGGATTGGTCAATATAATAATATTAATGTTGATAATATAATATTTCAGCATTATGTATTACATGGGACAATTTGAAATTTTGTTTGAGATTTTAGCAGGAATCATGGAAGTTGATTGATTGATTGGAAGCCACATAAAATGATATGGCGGGCCGGATCTGGTTCCCGGGCCTTCAATTTGACAAGCTACTCTTCCTCAGCATTTTGACATCATTTTTCATTTCGGGCTAAACTTGTCACGTTGCTACTCCAACACAATAATGTGAGTGTACGTGTGTGTGCGCGTCTTACGCCAGCACTCTCTTCTCCATGATGAACGTCAGCGAGTTGAAGACGCCCTGACGAACTTGAACTTCCAACGGAGGAAAGAAGTGAGGAATGATCTGAGGAGAGGAGGAAAGGAGGAGCCAAGTGATTCCGGGACGTCGGCGGGTCACGTGACGGCGGAGTCTCACCCGACACATGAAGTCCAGAAGCGTGGCGGTGATAGCGGGGTGAGGCTTCATGGAATGATGCATGACCAAGATGGCCGGCTCTGCGTCACACACACGACAACTCTGTCACGAGCGATCGCGACGGATCCATCGAGTTGTGCGTGCGTGCGTGTCACCTATGTTCATGATGCTGTCCTTGTCAGGGTTGAAGAACAGCCAATCGTAGAAGAGCGCCAGTTTGGCATTGGAGGCAGCCACGTTTGACTGCGCGTACGCGCACACACATACACACACACACAAAGGTGAAAGGCTGCAGCCACTGGACAGGCACGCACACGCACACACGCTTACCGTGCAGGTGGTGAGCAGCCAGCCAATGATGGCCCATCGCGGCAGGATGTCGGAGCTAAGGACCTCATTGGACGGGTGGACCACGCCGCAGATGTAACGAATCAGATCGCAGCGCAGCGATTGGCTCTCGGCCATGGACAGGTACTGCCGCTGGAACCAGTCCTGGTAGCGCTTCTGCTGCCCGAAGCGGACCTGCGCGGGGCGAGCGAGAGAGCGAGACAGTGCCGACGCACACAGGAAGTCACCTGACGGCCGCAGGAAGTCTCCGCTTACCCTGGAGGTCATGAACAGGAGCTTGGTCTCCATGTCGGGGGTCAGACGACACGCCAGGAACTTTCGGGAAGTCCGAGCTGTGAGCAGCTGCAGAATGCCTGACGCACGCACGCGCGCACGCACGTTAGACAGTGTCGCCAAGTAGACGAGAGGGGGGTTTCCCCTCACGGTCGAGCTGGGCGATTAATCGAAATTTTATCGAGATTTCAATTTTGGCTTCTCACAATCATAAAAACATAATAAAAAAAAAAAACAAGAATGTGCTGGACGGTGCCGGTGGTGCATGGTAAAAGCACCCCGAACGCACCGAGTGACGTATGCCCCACCCACCCTCCCCGAGTGGAGTTTGCTGGAAACCTAAACGCACAGCAAAACAATAACACACATTGTTATATTTGTTTTAGAAACTTCACCAGCTTAATGCTAAAAAAATCTATGGAAAGACCCATTGACCGGCTAGCAAAAATTAGCATTAGACATCACAGGAGGGATTTACCTTCAATTTACAAATATTCCTACACAAACACTGTAGTAACACAAATATACAGGTAATGTAACAAAAATTGCACGCCTATATTCTTCTAATCTGTGAAAAATGATCTAAATGAATAAAGTTGGCCAATTTCTGCTCGCAATCTTAACGCGAGTGTATCTCCGTGCGTGCACCACACTGCCCCTAAGAGGCCAAGGCACGCACAGCAGGAACAGCAGGTATTTATAATTTTTGAATGCATTAATCAATGCATAATCTAATCCTGATTTCAATACCAATTAAAATAATTGTGATGATTATTTTTTGCATAATCGCCCAGCCCGATCTCACGGTCTTACCGGTGAACTGAGGACTGAGGACTTGCGGGTTGTGGAGCAGGTCTCGCCACAGGAGATCCATCTCGGGGATCCGAGCCACGTTCTGCAGCAGGCGCACCAAATCTCTGCCAATGATCACGCACTCCAAGAACTGCGCGGCGGGACGGAACGAGGATTCAGCGCGAGACCGCACGGGGGACTGAAGCGTCGTCCCCGCCCCCCTCCTTACCTTCTCCCTCAGCATCCCGATGCAGAAGTCCACTTCCTTCTGACGTAGAGGAAGCAGGTTGGGAGCGCCGTGGTCCACGATGAGGCGCAGGAATGTGTACACAGACATGGCTATCAGCATCCCGCTCTTCAGAACCCACTCCCTCCACACACGCACACACAGACAGTTAACAAGCTGCTTTGGAATAGTGTGCGCGTGTGTGTGCGTCATACTTTTGCTCCAACAGGATGTCGAGGACGCTCTCAGCCAACCACAAGTTCTTTGTGGACACGTCTCCTCCTGCACACGCACACACGAAACGACACGATCATTCTGTGCGTGTGCATCAAGGCTATTATAGTAAACAAACTAAAACTGAAAACGAAAATGTTTTTAAAAAACAACAACTGAAACTAACTTTAGTTATAGCAAAAATTTCCTTAGTTTTCATCCATCAATTTCATACGTGAGCTTTCGGGGTTGATTTTGTTACTGTATTTATTTTGGTACGGCCATACAGAACAGGGAAGGTCCAATGGTCGTTTGGGAAGTCTAGTTCTTTTACTGTGTGTCGCCTAGAAATGACATCATTGGGGAGCGGCCAAGATATAGGCCGCTGCTTCAGATTTGTTGGACTGTGATACAGTTTAGCAGTCGTATTTGATTTGCGGATGGTTGCTGGCATGTTATTAGGTTAATACATTATTTTAAAATGGTATTTTTTGTTGACTTTTTTTTTAAATCTCATACTCAACAAATATCTTGTGTGTGTGTGTGTATATATATATATAAAGTAAATTAAATCAAAGCATTTTTGAAAAAATAAAAACTAACAAACCTCCTCTAAAAACTAATTAAAACTAACTGGATTCGGGGAGCGGCACGGTGGACGACTGGTTAGAGCGTCAGCCTCACAGTTCTGAGGAGCGGGGTTCAATCCCCGGCCCCGCCTGTGTGGAGTTTGCATGTTCTCCCCGTGCCTGCGTGGGTTTTCTCCGGGCGCTCCTCTTTCCTCCCAAAAACATGCATAAATTGGAGACTCTAAATAGCCCGTAGGTGTGCATGTGAGTGCGAATGGTTGTCTGTTTGTATGTGCCCTGCGATTGGCTGGCAACCAATTCAGGGTGTACCCCGCCTCCTGCCCGATGACAGCTGGGATAAGCTCCGGCACGCCCGCGACCCTAGTGAGGAGAAGGGGCTCAGAAAATGGATGGATGGATGGATTCGGGGAAAAAAAGTCAAAATGAAATAAAAACTAACTATAATGGAAAATCCCAAACTATTTAACCCTGGTGTACGTGTGTGCGTCTGACCTGCAATTTGTTTGAGCAGCGTCATGACAACGCCATCAGCTGCCATCACACCGCTCTTCACCAACTCTCTGACCAGCCACACCAGCTGCACGCACACAGATTTTAAGACCACCCTGATAATGAACGTGTGTGTGCCTGCGTGTGCGTGTGTGTTCACCTGCTTTCTGGGGACATCCTGCAGCTTGAGGAACTTCTCCATTAAGATTTGGTTGATCTTCACCAGGACCACATTCATCCCATCTCGGTTCACCAAAGTCAGGTCTCTGTAACACTGCGCGGACACGCACACACACACGTGTCACCATGGTGATGTCAAACATGGCGGCGGCAGGGGGACGGGGACGGTCTTACCCTCTGGGCCTGAGCCGGCTCGGTGAGGAGCAGAGCGAAGAGACCGAGACAAACCTCCTCATGCTGCTGCTGGCCTTTACACACCTGGTTGCCATGGTGACAATAAAACTGCCATCAAAACCCGTGGTGGCGGGCGGGGGTCTCATTTGTGCATCAATGCTCCGAGCGCCTCAACACTTCGACCGCGACCCGGAAGTTCTCTCATGCCGCCATATTACCGAGCTTCTCAATCGTGAATCGAGGGGTCGGGATCGCAGAGTAACAAGCCCAGCTTTAAATTCACAATCTTTGAAAATTCCGAAATCCCTCGGTGGTCTCGGCCCGCAGTACTTGTCCGAGCCGCTCCGGCCCCACCGCACCCGGCCTTCGCCTTCCCTTCAGTCGACAGATGGACGTTTGCTAGTTCGACAAAACTTGACCCCGCTCTCTCGGTTGCTGCCCTGAAGTTGTGGAAGGAGCGACCTCTGAACCTTAGACAGCACACCTTTTTTTCCCCTCTAGAGTTCAACTCAGGTTGAGATGTTGACTTTAATCCTGTGCTACTTTATATTGTCTTTTTACGACTATTTTTTTTATTTCGCTAAATTAGTTTTACGTTGGTCTTAAAGTATATTCTTGTTATTTATTTACATGCATTGTTCTTTGCTGTGCTTATGTCTTTGTATCATTTATTGCGTCCTAAGCACTTTGGTCAACTTCATCTCTAAAAGCGGATTGGACCGGATTGTGTTTTTGTCATTCCTTGATTATTTCACTTCAACTAAACATATCATATTTTGCTGAGTCTTTCTCTCTTTTATTTGGGCTGTGTTTAATAGTGAAGTGACTTCACTCAACTGAGTGTATAATAATTGAGATGTCATTTTGCCACACGCGTTGGGCCGCATCATGAAAATCAAAACCTTCGGATGGTTCAACACTGTCGTTGCATTCAACATAACACAAACAACACTTTTCATGCAACATTTTAGTCACCCCAACTATGCGCTATACGGGCTGCGTGGGGGACGGCTGGTGAATCCCACTCACAATAACACAGCTGAGCATATTTGACGACATGAACTCAAACAAAGTGGTCAACGTGTTGGGAAAGTACTAGTAATATTTCCGCCACTGCGACGCTTGACTTTTGACAAGAATCGACGAAATGACGTCATCTTTAATTGACGTCTCGTTCTTCTCTGTGGGAGGAGCTGACATGTAAACAGAGGAGCGTGGAGGTTGCAAATACAAATTTAGGGTACGTTCGTAAATTCAATTTGACGCTCTCACTGCACTTCAGAGAGCTACAGCGCACCTCAGTTTCTATGAATTTACGAACGAGCGTGTTGGCCATTGGGATACGTCAATGCGTCCGCCATATTGAACGTGTCAGTTCTGCCTGTAAACGTCCCCTCCTGCCTGACGCTCCGGCTGCTCTGTCGGCGGGAGTGCGGCGCTCAGAATAGCCCAAACGGGACACTCCAACAACGCTCTGAATGTCTGAACGTACCCTTAGATTCAGCCCGTGCGTTATGATTATGACGTCATGAACTTACATTGGCGGTCAGAGCGTCGTTCGCTTCTCTCTCGGAAAGGCCATTGATCAAGGAGTGAACCGCTCCAATACAACGCTCCAGTTTCTATACACAGAAGCACACATACAATCAAGTGAGCAGGCAGCTCATGCGCACTTCCACTTGTTGTTGTGCATTTGTTGCCGTAGGAGGTATGCTTCCCCCCCCCCCCAATTCCAAGATAGACGCTAACGGGCTAAGCTAACGGCCGTAGCGCTCGCTAGTCATGCTAACTAGCCTACTAGCGGCCGTGTAGTTTTGCGTCCCGGGAGGTGACATAACCTCCGTGGGGGGTTCGCGGCGTTCCTACCTCCTCCAAGTCGTCTTTGGCGTCCAGTTGCGTGGACACCAGGAGGCGGCCCTGCGGCTTGGCCTTGGCCGGTGCAGCTTCCATCTGCAGCGGCCGCTTCGCCTTCCCCGCCGAGCTGAAGCCGCTGGAGGGCGCGCAGGCGTGGAAGTAGGACAAAATGTGAGGGGAGGAATAGGAAATGCTTTGTTTATTAAAGTTCCACTCGAGGAACTTCCCTCCCGTCCCGCTCCGAGCTTCTGTTCGACTTCAGGAAGTGAACGGCCATCACTACCGGCTTCTCCATCAATCACTGCTGCGATGCATCTGAGTGACGTGAAGTTTGACCAATTGCAGGAGGCGCGTTCCAGCGGAGCTGGAGCCAATCGGCAACCTGGGCTGGAAAACAAACGGTGACGTCATTTGAATCCTACGGTGGCCGAGACAGGTCAGAGCAATTGCAACCGCCCCCTTCTGTTTGTTAAATTGTAGAGTTAAACATGCCATGATTTATCACTGTTCCACAATCACTAACAGGTGCACCTCGAATTTTGATATCCATATTGAAAAAAAACACGTAAAACATTTGAACCAATGGTTGCAAGCGCGACTTACAACTTAAACCTTAAGTTGTAAATCACGCTCCTTTAAGTCTTAAAGGAAGTATTCAACTCACGAAAGCTGAGGTACTATCCCGCCTTATAAGCTACTTTATCTCTTGATGTAAACTAAGATTTCAAACCGTATAGACAAAATGCTTTTTAACTTTTTGGAAGAACAACATTCACTATGTAAAAAGATCAGTAAATCATTTATATGATTAGGGCAGCCTTAACTTCCTGGACTTTCACATCTGACACAATACATTCAAAATCAATTGGAACCCATTTTCAATTTGGAACTTTCTCCCAAATTGGATTTTTGTAAATTAGGAGGGATCAATTTCAATTTGTACAGTAATTATAATATCCAACCTGGACTGGACAGTCAAACAAGACAATGGACTGGACCCCAGTCAATGACAAAGACAAACACACATTCACACTGAGGGACATAAGAGTCTTCAATGAAGCTAACATGCTAAGATGCCAACAAGTTTGTGGAACACAGAGGGAGGACCTAACGCCACACAGAAAGGCCGGAGCTGAGATTTGAACCGTGACCTCAGTACTGGGGCAGACACCCTGTTTTCAAGATACACGCCCAAAACTCTAATTCCCATCAAGCAAGTTCCCTATTGTGAAGTACACATTGAGAAACACGAACGCGCTTCATGCATTTATTAGTCGAGTATAGAGACATGGGCGCTCAGGGGCACAGCGGCGCCGCTTCCGTTTGAGCGGCCTCAGGGTCCTCGCCTCCACGTTCAGGAGTTCCTGCCGAAGCGAAAGCCAAATCCGCCTTTCTCTCGGCCAACGCTCTGGAGGCCGCCCAGGACGTAGGTGAGGGCCTCACCGCTCCTGAGGCCGCCGGCCTCTGGCCTGCCGGGCCACGCCCCCCACACCTCTGAGGAGGAGGAGGAGACCGCGAAGGACGCAGAGTGCAGCTGGGTCAGCCCCACAGCAGGCGGCTTCGGCCGGGGGTGAGACGTCACGGTGGGGGGGACCGGCAGCAGAAGGGTCAGGGACAGAAGGGCCGGCTGGGAGCTGCCTGAATACGCACACGCCTTCATCTGAGAAAGGGTCTACTCAAGCGCGCCAAGCCTCACAATCCCTTGCAGCTCTTCCAAGTCATGTACAGTACAATTTATTACAACCTTTATTTTTTTGTACAATATTCTAATTTATGAGATCATGAATTAGAGGGGCGTTATTAGCTATAAAGCGGCACGGTGGCCGACTGGTTAGAGCGTCAGCCTCACAGTTCTGAGGACCCGGGTTCAATCCCCGGCCCCGCCTGTGTGGAGTTTGCATGTTCTCCCCGTGCCCGCGTGGCTTTTCTCCGGGCACTCCGGTTTCCTCCCACATCCCAAAAACATGCATGAATTGGAGACTTTAAATTGCCCGTAGACATGACTGTGAGTGCGAATGGTTGTTTGTTTCTATGTGCCCTGCGATTGGCTGGCAACCAGTTCAGGGTGTACCCCGCCTCCTGCCCGATGACAGCTGGGATAGGCTCCAGCACGCCCGCGACCCCAGTGAGGAGAAGCGGCTCAGAAAATGGATGGATGGATATTAGCTATAACTCATAATCATTACAATTAACAGAAATTAATCTAAATATTTCCCTGTGCATATTTTCTGAATATATAACCCTTTCAGTTTTTGAATGGAACCGCTGAAATAAATGAGCTTTTCCAGAATGTTCAAATTCACTGAGCTGCACCTGGAGGAGCAAGTCAGAAGAAATCTAATCGATTCAAATTACATCAGGTATAAACTAATGTGTCGAGATGGGAAACGAAACAAAAAAATCACATTGTGTTCCATTTCATCAGCCTAACCGCATCACGTCCAGTCATTTTTAACTTGCAGTCGCAATATCAATAAAAAACATGATGCGCTTGCTCAAATTATTTTTCTGTGTCAATTGTCAGTTGATGCGAATCCGCAAATGTTGAATGGAGACAACTGGACTCGTCATTAGTTTTTTTCCCGTTTTCCGAAAACATTCAAAAACCACTTGGGCGATTACGCAATTAGACTAACCATTTGTTCTCTACATTTGAGTTCAACAAAAAGCTTTCTTACCTTTGTGGACTTTGCAGCGGCAGTGTCCAAAATTGACGCGTCGACCCTTTTATAAGGTGTTCCGTGCCGTAAGGTCAGCGGTGGCCTTCGACCGCTGGCCCGCTGGCGAGCATTTTGGCGCAGGGTGCCTCCCAACAGCTTGATTGCATTAACGTGCTCTGGAGCACAAAAACATCTCCATGACGCCAAGCGCCAATAACACTCTGCGCTCTTCCACGTCCTCGCTTGTGGCTTACCTCGTGACCTTGGATTCATAAACTATCGACTTTGTTTCCATTTTTTAGGAGCTAGCTACTATCCAAACTGAAGTTCGCAACTGTGTTGGCAACCATTCACTCTTTCCACGGGCAGCCGTGGCCCAATGGTTAAGATCGTCGCTTGCCACCGTGGGGGACCTAGGTTCAAGACCCCGACCGGACCATCCGCCAAAGTCCCCCGTACTCACGGCTGCGGTGTCCTTGAGCAAGACACCGATACCCCGGGCGCTTCGGCAGCCCCCTACTAACGTGTACGTGTTCACTGCGATGGGTTAAATGCAGAGAACAAATTTTGTGTGCATGCATGCGTGTTCATGATGATAAAAGGTGATTCTTCTTTCCCAACTACCTAATCAGTATGCAGTAGATTGTTCCACTGAAAAATCACATTTTAGGGATCGGGGAGTCAGGAATGAGTGAACTTTTCAATTTTCCTATTGTGAAACAAATAAAATCAGCTAAGTCGACCACAAAAAATCGTTGACGCCAAATTTCTGCCTCAAGGCAATAAAGAATGCAAAAGCTTATTTGCACCACTCGAAAGCATTAGGCCACTGTCCATGTTTACCGCAGCGACCTTTGTTACACATGGACGCACTGTTGGGCCCCTGAAAAACTTTGCCAACAACAACAAAGCAGCGTCGGTATGTGATTTTTAGGACAGTATTAGATGTGTAATGTACATAACATAAGTACGTGTGTTGTTTTCCTCAATGGTATTCGCTGGCACGCTAATGCTAACGTTTAGCAAAGGCTAATTTTGTTGTCTCAAATTCTTTAGTCGATACCCTACCATACACTCTGTACCGACATATGCAGTTTAAGGTTAGAAGTCCAGTCTCAGGGCAAGAGTCCGAACCTCAAAATGTTGTGATTTGTAGAACTGACCAGACAGTTAAACAAAATCATCCATCCATCCATTTTCTGATCCGCTTTTCCTCACGCGGGTCGCGGGCGTGCCGGAGCCCATCCCAGCTATCATCGGGCAGGAGGCGGGGCACACCCTGAACAGGTCGCCAGCCAATCGCAGGGCACATACAAACAAACAACCATTTGCACTCACATTCACACCTACGGGCAATTTAGAGTCTCCATTGAATGCATGTTTTTTGGGATGTGGGAAGAAACCGGAGTGCCCGGAGAAAACCCACGCAGGCACGGGGAGAACGTGCAAACTGTGAGGCTGACGCTCTAACTATTTGGTCGCCGTGCCCCCTAGACAAAATCAAAATGGCTTAATTATCTTGCGCTCTATGGCCTCTGCGTTCAGTGGATACATTTGCTCAAAGGGTTGGCGGCACGATGGTTAGCACAGTTCTGAGGTTGCGGGTTCAAATCCGGCCTCACCTGTGCGGAGTTTGCATGTTCTCCCCGTGCCTGCGTGGGTTTTCTCCGTGTACTCTGGTTTCCTCCCACATCCCAAAAACAAGCATGTGAGGTTCATTGAAGACTAAATTGCCCGTAGGTATGAATGTGATTGCGAATCGTTGTTTGTTTATATGGGCCCTGCGATTGGCTAGCAACCAGTTCAAGGTGTACCCGGCCTCCTGCCCGCAGTTAGCTTTGGATAGTCTCCAGCATACCTGCGACCCTAGTGAGGATAAGCGGTGTAGAAGACGGATGTTTTTAGGGTCACCAAACCTTTGATTAAGCTATTCCGTGTCATCAATCCCGCCAATCTCTTGCGGTGAAGAAACAGTTCGATTGGGTCATGTGTGCTACCACAGCACGGATTATAGCTTTGTTGGCATCTGTGACAGCGGCCTCCGTGAGGAGAAAAACGGCAGCGTGATGACGCACAGTGTTTCTCTTTACTCAACCGACTGAGGTGGGACCACATGCGGCTTGCTTGCTGTCGGCCATTATAAGAAACTGACCTATATAGTTGAGCAAAGGTCATTGTGGGTCAGCAGGTCCTTGAGGGTGCTGACTGGACAAAGACGCAAACATCTGTTCACTAACAAAAACGCTTCATAAACGCTCATTTCTGCCGATACATACAAATGTCCCCTTTGACACTTCATCCGAAACGTTAGCGTTCACCTGATTGGCTGCCTGGAGAATAAGAGGGTGGGCCAACCAATGATCCAGTTGAAACAATAACTCTATTAGAAAATATAAACATGACAAAACATTAACAACACAAAATGTAAACAATTAACTGTCCAACGGTGCAGTGGCCATCTTGCTCAGAGAGGGTTTTGGGCCCCGCGGATGCGTCGGGCCAGCTGGAGGTCCCGGGGAAACAGGGTGACCCGCTTGGCATGGATGGCGCACAGGTTGGCGTCAGAGAACAGCAATACCAAGAAGGCCTCGACCGCCTGGAAGGAGCACAACACACCGTCAGCACGCCACGGGCTCAAGGCCGCCGTTCAAACAAAGGGTGCGTTCCAATACTTTTGGAGGGGACTGTATCGATAATGTCACAGAGACGCAACTCGCACAATTTAAAAAGGCTGTATAGGAGTCTTCTCGACAATGCGGACATGGGTATAGAGGTTTACTGCCAAAGGCGCCATGCTGCATCGCTGGAGTTTTCACATTGCAACCACAAATACGGTTTAACAGTGACAAATTATGGCTAATACGTCTTTGGGGAGTTATGGGAGGAGATGATTAGATCTTATTTCAGGAAAGCGGTACGACGCTAATGTAACGCCATACAAATTCCAGAATCCCCCTCCTAAATAGCGGACGTCTGGGATCCCCGGAAATTTGAATGGCGGGTCAACGAGGTCGCAGGCGTAACAGCCAATGAAAAAGGTCATTTTGCATCGCATGATCTTTCACGACAAAAATGATGTTTCAGATCGCCTTTGGCCGCATCGTTCACTGTGTGGCGGTCTGTAGCTTGACCTTTTGCCATTAGCGGTGAGCTTACTTCCTGAAGCGCCATCAGAGCGAAGACCTGCCACCTGTAGGAGCCTCTGCCGGATGCCTGGCACACCTCACGGACCTGCGGGGGGAGGTCGGCGGCGGCGCTCACTTTATTGCAAGCGGCTAACGGGCGAACAGGCGAGCTGAGCGACGACGCCTCACCAGGCGAGCGAACGACGCCTTCCTGAGGAGAAGCTCGGTGCTCTTCTGGTACTTGCGGATCTCCATCAGGGCCCTGGCCCCCGGGCGGAACCTTCGCCTCCTGGGCGACGGAGGCGGCTGCCCTGGAAACGCAAAACTTTTACAAAGGGTCGAGACGGCGTCGGCGCTGGCATCGTGGACTCACCGCGCCCCGGGGGACCCGGCCGGCCGGCCGCGGACGGGCCCGGCCTGGGGGACGCCGGCGGACGGCGCCCACGTGGGGATGCCGCGGGGGGTGTCGGCGGCAGAGGAAGGTGTCGGCGGCGCGGGGCGGTGCCCTTCCTCCGGCTGGCAGAGTCGTCGTGGCGCATGACGCGGGCCGCGGACGCGCGTAAACCTAAACGTCGACCACACAAAGCACGTGGCGGTCACGCCTTCTCCATTGCTGCGCCTGCCTCTGGAACTCAAAACACATCCGTGAGTGCGCCACCAAGACCCTTTTAAAAGTCCTCAGAAAGCCTCCTTTGTCTTTCACACATTATGTTTTTGTTTTAGATCAGCTTTTTATCTGTTCTTAAGGACTTAAGCGTCTTTGAGTGTCAAGAAATGCGCTTTATAATAGTTTTTACTATTATTATTATGTGACACACGGCATTTATACAAGACACGCATGTTAACACACAACGCACACGCAACACACACGCTAACTCGCATCAACACGTGTGTTTGTAACAGGCCCCCAATTCTATGCGTGACAGTATACAGACATTTATTCCAGAATTTTCAGACAATTTAGCAGCCATTCATTAGAAGTATGATAAATTCTCTTCACTGGGTTTCTGAGGTCACTTCAGTCTCAGGTTTTGAACTAGTTTGTATGCGAGGCTGTATGTTTCAGGTCATTCCGAGTTCTTTTGACCAGTGTGTGTGTTGTGCGTGTCTGTGTCCTGGTGGACAAGTGGTGGTGGTGCGGGCTTTATTTCCATTCATGTCAAGCACTTCGGGTTGCGTTGTATGTATGAAAAGTGCTAGCACTGGTTGACAACTGCATGCTACTAGTGACCAGTGTTGGGAAGTTTGGACATGTAACTTGTTAAATTACAAGTTACCCTGTTGAGAATCTAATCTTAATGTAACTATTCCAATGACTTTCTCAAAGTTGCATAACTAATAACATTTGATTACATTTGGATGATTTTTCCTGATTTTGAATGAATGGGTTAGGTTAGGTTAGGTTACCTAACCCTAACCCTCCCTGCGGCGTAAGGTCAAAGTTGGACGTCACGTTACACCATATTGCCGGCACGTGAGCTTTCCTTTGTTTAACGAGTTTCGTCTGCTCGGTGGGCAACATTCGCTTGTGGATCGAGCTCCGCCGTCAACTTACCAGGACGTGGAAAAGGTCCCAAATCCGAGTCAAGTCGCTCAAACCAACTTGAGAGTTGAGAATCGTCCAAACAGAAGGAAACGGAAGTCCACAAATTCAAACGGCGCCTCGATGAGCCTTCGACCAATCGACGTGCAGCAAGGGGGCGGGGCTGAAAGTCTGGGAGCGCGTCGCCATTTGACCGGTATCGCCCGGCGGGGCGGGTCACCGTTCGCGCTCAAACGCACCCTTGCTTCGGCATGCCACAAAAAAAATTAAAACGTTGACGAGAAAACCACGGCACGAGCTGATCAAATATCGAATAACGAATATACCATTTGACTTTGTTACAATTTACACAAACCCAGAAGTGTGCTAAACTGTACAAGTTACGTGGGGGGAAAAAACTACACAATGGCTATTATGTGAACTACTACTGATTAAGTATGTACTATGTTTCATAACTTTGTTGCTGCAAAAAACGTGCGTGAACTGTTACTTTGAGAAACAATTATAAATGTGAATTTTGGTTGTTGTCCCCCAAAGAGCTAGTGGTGATCATGTCACAAGTACTGACAATCTCACCTGGTTCAAAGAAAGACTCCGTGCCGCCAGCAGGTGGCGCTCCAGCTTTAATTCAACCAATAAAGAAACAGGAAATGACGAATGCGCGTTTCTGATGTCAAACGTGGCCGACGTTGACGCTCTGTTTAAGCTAAACATAAAAACAACATTGACACTTTTTTCTTTCGATGCCAAACGTAACCAAAAAAAAACTAAACAAAAATGTCACTATATACAAACATTAAAAAAACAGCATGTTTTCATGAGTTCCACTTCCTGCCAATGACGGACGGGCATCTTCCGTTGACGTCAGGAAGTTTCCGTGGGGAAAATCCCGTCGTCACTCCTCTCGTTCAGACGCCCCCCGAGCGGCTGATGAGATAGTCGGTGCGGGCGTGCGAGGCAGACGACGGGTGGTGTTGGTGACGCCCGCGCAGTGCCGTGTGGTTGGCGTGCTGGTGAGCGGCGCCGTGCGGCGGGGACGTCGGCGGCGGGTCCCGCAGGGACGGGGGGACGGCGGATGACTTGATGGGGACGGTGCGCGTGTTCATCACCTCGCAGTCCACCTGCATCATCAGCTCGTAGCCGTGCGACGCGTTGTACACGCTCTCTGAAGGGAAAGGGCAAAGAAAGAAAAACATCTGGAAAAAATTGCTATAATAAAACAGATGAAAAAAGCCATCGTATGAGGAGATTCAAGAATATTTTTAAGAAATACGTATATTCGTGTCAGAAATCAAAACGTTGATTAAAGTTTTTTTTTTTTTTTTTTTTTTTTTACATACAAAATGCACAAATATTTAGATAACTTTAACAAAGAAAAAAGTATTTTTGATGAGAATGTTTTGAGAAAAGCAGTCTCAGTAGTAATATTAGCTATATACAATACTACCTCGTTTATTGAGGCCGTCATGTTACATGTTCCCGCTATTGACAAAATCAGCCGAGTAGCAACCCATTATTTACTGCGTATTTAGATACATTTTGAAGTTTCATATATGCAAGGTGCAGTTATTTGTTCACTTGAGATCACGATCCACACACACTACACACAAGCCTTTAAAAGGCAGCTGTGATCCGAGGGAAAGTCAACCCATGCGGATGTCCAAAAGACGGGCGATTTGCTGGCTAAACCATCTGGCAATGTGCCCCACAGCGACGGTCTCCGTGTTGCAGGCGGCGCAAACGATCATGCTGCTGTTTCCCAGAATTCCTGGCGGAGCTCTTTTTAAATGCAGGTTGTAGAAAATCAAGCTAAGCGTTGCTCTTGACTGACCTTTGTTCCATATTGTTCCGAGTGTGTGCACTAGTTCTACTGCATGCCAGGCTAGATTGGTATTAGTGAATTTACTTTGTGAAACGCTAGACTGTGGCTTGCGTGTGAACCAATGGCAAATGTGCGAGTTGAAAATGCTCCATAAGAGTTTGTTTCCTGCCAAGAGTCCATTTGCCCTTACGCGAGTCACTGCTGCCACATTAAGTAGCCAGCAAGACTAACGCAACCAAAGTTGTGCATGTGACTACCTGCACTATACTGATCAGCAAAACAAAAACTCAACGATGGCGATGCACTGAATCCACAATGAGTGAAGCGAGGGATGACCAAAGTCCCTATTTCATGTAGGCTTTACACGATCAGGTTTTTTGGGTCCGACCGGAGAGTTAAAAAAAAAAAAATAATCACCGATCCGATCAAAAGATGGAGGAATGTGTCTATTTATATGAACTGTTCATTTACTGTATATACTTGTGTACTTAGTCAAAAAATATATTTACAATAAATAATGTATCTTTGTTCCTCTATTCATGCCAGTGAGGCATAGTGACAGACAGAACAAATGAATGGTCTTCTATTAGATGGCAGGAAGTACATACAGTCATTCACGTATCCACTTTTTGTGACATTTTTGTTTTGTGGAGTGCCGTGAGATTTTCCAATTGTAAAATAGGCTCCTTGGCTCCATAAAGGTTGGAAATCACTGCTCTCGTCAGGTCATGTATTCTAATCAGTCAGGTCAAACCAACATTACAACATGACAGAAATAATGGGCGCTAACTTACTGTAATTCAATTACTTTATTTTGAATTAAATGACTTCACCCACACCGAAACTTTAGAGCATGATTCGACAGAACGGCGGCATGTTTACGTACAATCGTTCGTGCCACCGCTAGCTTGCTAGGCTACATAACGTTTTGTTGCCTGCTTGCGAGCCGTATCGTATTCAAAGTACGTGAACGTACCTCAAGCGAGCCTTCAACGAACGTCCTCTCGTGTTCTGAGCACCGGTCACACGTTTTTCCCCATTTTTCCCCATTTTGTCCTTAGAATACAGTCGAGCCGGGTCGCTCCACTCTTGTTGTCGTCGCCACGGTAACGAGTGTATCCGGTCGCATTTGAGTTGACAAGATAAAGCCCAGTGATCGTAAAAAACGGGATGCGGTGGTATCGGAATACAAGATTTTATTGCAGTAGTCTGACATAGTGCAATCCTGAAAGAGCAAATTTGTCTTATCGCCTGTCTCAGACGTGTTGTCTGTTCCACAACGCCGACGTGTTTTAAAAAAAAAAAAACTTTATTGGCCGTCAGATATTTCCAATACTATGTCAAAAGACACGCGACAAGGCTAAAAATAAATTAGCTTTTGGATTCAGATATACTGTGCACGCGGCGACTCGGAGTAAATGTCTTTTGCGGATCATCGACAAATTATGACAAAGCCGATCAGCATAAAATGCGCAATATCGGCCGATACCGATCAGCCTGATAAAATTGGTATAAAGTCTAATTTCATGTGAAAATGTTTGTATTTTTTCCTCAACAAAAAGTTCGGAGGAGAGGCCCCGTTTACCGTTGACGGACATGGCGGGCATGACCAGCGACATCTTGGGCCGGCGGGTCTTGTTGTGGCTGATGGCGGGAAGCAGCAGGTGGTCCTGCGGGCACACACCACGTGACAAAGGTGAAAAAGCAGCCGGCGACAAATGACGTCGTCGGGCGTTCCGACACCGACCCGTCTGAACGACACCACGTAGAAGGTGTCCTCGCGCCGGTCGATGGCGTCCAGGAAGTCGCTGTAGGTCACCTCGGGTCCGGGGACCACCTGCAGCTGACTGCGGGGGGCGCACAAGAGTCAGCTTAGGAAACGGGAAGGTGGAAACCCACAGCCGAGTTGCGGTCGCACCTTTCGATGGAGCGGTGCGTCTGGATGGGAAGATATCTCGACACGTTGGCCTTCCTCAGCTGACCCCGCTGCTACGCACGCACACAAACACACAGGCGCGCACGTCGGTCAGAGACGTCGAGCGCAAATCGAGCGGCGCTCCGACAGGAAGTGACCCACCTGAGCCATCTTGGCCTTCTTGGCTTTCCCGCCCGACTTCTTGCGGTTGATCTGGTGACGCTGAACCCAACCGCGAAGTTCTGCCGCCAGCCTGGAAAGCAGGAAACCAAATGGACGGCCATTCCAGACTCCCAAATCGCGACATTTTCGGTGGACTTCTGACTCAACTATCAAAGCGTCGTCGTCATCTAACCATTAGGCAGAAGGTGGTAACCACGGAAACGAGCATGACGACGGCGACGCGTGGCGGCCGCTTACCTTAGGGACTCGGAGCGGTTGAACTGCGGACAGTGCGCGTCGCCGCTGAAGTATCTCTCCAGACGCCGCAGCAGGTTGTGGTCCTCCTTGGCCGGGCCGAAGACAGAGCTGGCGTTCCTGCGGCGCGAGGTCAAAAGTTGGACGGGCGCGGCCGGCGGGCCAAAGGTCAAAGACGAGAAAAGCGGCGTCACCTGAAGGGGAAACCTTCCGCCGCAAACGCTTCCGTCTCTCCGTCCCGCGTCGCGCTCTCGACTTCCCGGCGACGCGCAGGCCGCTGCGCTGTTTGCATCTCCAGGAGCCGCCGACCCGTAAACGACCTGGCGCCGTCCCGAAAGCCCGCCGCCCACTTCCTGTCCAAGATTCTGCGGGCGGGCAAAACTAACTTTGGGCGGACGGACAGATTTTGAAACCCAGTAAATACTCAAGCTTCCATGTTTAAAGTGCCTTTTGGAGCACCTTAAGAAACGGAGGATGAACATAACTGCATGTCCAAAAATATGTATCTTGGCACTGATCTGAGAAGGATTCAACATCAATAGTTTCGTCGCCTGCAGACCAACGCAACGGACACTTAACAGTCTGAACGATGATGCTATCCATCATCGACTACCTGCCCGCGGGCCCTCCCCAGCCCACGCCAAACGCTCGTTTATCGCGGGGGTCGCTTAAGCTCCAGAAAACCTCTGCAATAAATGAAATCGGCAAAGTTGCGTCCAATTATTTATTGTATTATTCTATGAATTCACAACTGCAATTCAATCCCAATATGTGATACTTTAAGAGAGGTGCAGGTATTATATTTGGCCACTTGTCACCATCCACGCACTCTCCACAAGCCTCCTAAAGGCAACTGCGCTCTGCTTGAATGACGGACCAGCCGGACACGTTGCGCACGGGGGATTTCCTGCCTAATTGGCATTGGCACGGTTCCTCCAACTGGCCGTCCTTGCAATGTAGTCAGTTCATGAAAACCCGTCGCACAACCACGTCGGGCCACCGAATATTTGATTTGCGTTGCGTTGCGTTACCTGACCGGTCCCAAGCTGAAGGTCACAAAGAGAAGGACGGCCATGACACACACGGCTCGTTTGTTGCTCGGAGGCTCGCCGCCCTACAACACGCACGCACGTAGAGAGGGAGTTGTGTTACACATCGCTGCTTTTTTGGCTTCTTCCTCCCACGGTGTCGGAAAGGAAAGAAGCGTGGCGGGCGCGCACCTGCCGGGCCTCCAGTCTGTCCCTCAGCTCCTGGTTCTCCCGGCAAAGTCGGATGTTTTCCTGCTGGGCCTCCCTCAGTTTGACCTCCAGGTTGTGGACGTACTCCTTCTTCTTTTTGCGCGACTGACACGCCGACTCGCGGTTCTTGATCATCCTCTGCTGCCGTTTCAGAACTTTCATCTGCGACGACAACACCACCCCGGATTCCGAAGTCATCGCGTGACACTTTCTTACCATGTATTGATTGTTATTTGTGGTTTTTAAAACAATCGGCAAATGATTCTTTGGTCTTATCCATAACATGGAAAGCGTGAAGCAAAGGCGGCGCGGCGGTCAAACTCACGTCGACGTCGATACTGCCGGTGCCGGGCTTGGCGGCGGTCGCCGGGACGATGGGCTTGGCGCCGGGCGGGGCCACGACGGGAGAGACGGGCTCCATCTTGATCACGGCGGGGGCCGACGTCAGGCAGACCACTGGAGACGTCGCGAACGCAATTAACTCGGACTCGTTGTCAAGTTTGGAATGTGCGACCGAGGGAAGGGCAGCGTCTGTTTGCCTTCGAGGAGTATTTGCGCAAGCTAACTTGACCTTCAGCCCTCGCCGAACAAAATTCTCATTGATCCGGGCCGCTATTGCATCGTCAGGGCCGCCGCCGGACGGCGACCCGTCCGGTCTCCCGTTCGAGCTTCATTGGTTCGCGTCGGTCGTACTTGATGTTGTGTTGTTTGATGCGCTCCCGCATTCATCCCAATTTTTTATCTTTCAACATATTGTCTGCTAACCCTGATTTCCATCAGATGGTTCTTTGACCAAATTTAGAGCTGTAATAATGACATACAGTGGAACCCCCGCCCCCACCATAGTCGCGGCTCTGCTATCGCAGATTCACCTTTCCGCAGATTTTTTTCCAATTTCTTTTCTGTTTTTTTTTTCTTTTTTGGGGGCGGGGGGCAACAAACCCCACTTCAAAATGTTTGGGGTTTAAAAAATAAAACTGAAAAAAAAAACCAAAATAAAAACAACAAAAAAAACGTTTTTTTTTTTCCCCCATTGGGGGGAAAAATGGGCGTCATGGGTGTCGTATCTGCGGATTTTGGCTAGTCGCGGTCCTGGCCGGCCCCCATCCCCGTCAATTGCGGGGGTCCACCGGATGATCATTTGTGGTCAGATTTAAGACGATTGCGGATGTAGACTAGTTATGGTTCGAGCTACCAGGACTACATTTCCCATCATCCTGCAGGTACGGAAGCAGGAAGTTGTGGCACTCATCTACACCCGTTAGCCATGAGCCACGATCGTGATCGTGTTCCGACCGACTTTGAATTCAAAGAAATCGAAAGAAGTGGAAACCCGACATCTTGTCTCTTTTTTGGGGGGGGCGCGAACAAGTGTGTAATTAGGACGACACGTGAGCAGCGATGTTGTCAACCTCGCAAGCCGTGGGAACGAGCTGCACTTCGTTAGCGGCGGCGTGCTGTCAAAAGGAAGTCCATAATAGGGTGTCTTTAGGCCTGTTGCCATGGCGATGGAGCAGCCAAGAGCCTTCGACATCATGTGCGTATCCTTCGTGAAACAAAAGCTCACCTTTGCCGACCTCAGACTCAAGTGGGCATAAGGAAGTGTTTTGTTCACCAAACATTTTGGAATCATCTTAACTGCGCGTACTTGTGACGTGTGTCGCGATCGTGCGTGTCTCACCGGGTCGCGTGGGCTCCATGGCGGCTACGCCGTGCAGGAGGAGGGTCTCGGTGGGCGTGGGCGTTCGGGGGCCGGGCAGGGTTGCCGGGCAGAGGCGGCGGGGCCGGACGGGGGGTTTGGCGGCGAGGAGGGCCGTCTTCAGCGCCGGAACAACTGAGGAGGCGCGCACACAGGTCATACCGGTGTTCCTTCGCTTCGTGTCGCCGCAAAATCAAACTCATTTGCAACAAGTTAGGGCTGCAAGTAACCTGGCGATTATTGTTTTGAGTAATCGATGAATGGGCTTTAAAAAAAATTGACGGTGCAGAAAATACCCAAAGATAAGTTGACGAAGCTTCAGTTCCTGGTTTGGTCCGTAACATCTCTCAGAAAATCAGCAAAACTGTCGATCACCGTTTTCCAAAGTAAAGACGATCTTTGCAAATGCTTTATTTTATTATTATTTTCGGTCTGCGTTGAAAATTCAGGAGGATTTGGACAAGTTTGAGTTGAACGAGCTCTCGAAATGATTAATAACGATCTAAATAGTTGTTGATTAATTAGATAATCAATTAGTTGTCAATTAATTGATGAATTGTTGCACCTGTAGTTGTATCATTTCAAAAAGTGCATACCCATGCCAGTAAAACTAATAAATCAATGACTCCTCCCCACGAGCTTTGGGCCAATTAAAAGCTTCGATCTGATTACGATGATTGATTGATCTGACAATCAATCTCACATCCCCAAATTATGACAGAAATAAAGTTCTATTCCCCCCCCCACCACCCCCGAGATCAAAATGTGTATTTTCTCCTCTTTGGAGAGTAAAGTCGGCAGCAGCCTCATATTACAAGAATAAAGTTGAATTTCAAAATTCACTTATTAAAGGGGAAGGAAACGCCAACGGATTTTAGGCAAAAAAAATACTTTTTTTTAGTCTGTGCCCCCACTCGTCCACTCGATGAATATTGCGTTTGTGGAACAAGAACTCAACCGAGAATTCATCAATTCTCTCACCTTTTTTAGGGGGCGGCTGAAATGAGCGTGGCAAGTGGCCAAACCCGGAAAGCGGGATATCGGACTCCCCGCGTATGCTGCGAGAGCCGGCAGAACTACGAGTTGACAATGTGATGGTTTGAAAGCAAATTTGCTAGAATATTGTTCAAACTTGTTGGACAGCATATCATGGTAATCTAAACTGCCTCCAGGCAAAAAGTCAAGGCAGTCGCCATGACGATCGTACCAACTAAACATTACTGTAACGCACTGTCAACCATAAACTAGCGGCAACTTCAAAATAAAAGCCTAACATGGCATTGACGTCCAATGTATTATTGGTGAGGCTTTCGTTTTGAAGTCGCTCCTCGACCGACGTGTTACCGAGTTTAGTTTAGCGGGAACGATCGTCATGGCGAACAGCAGTTCGTATTCCCGTCACATACGACACCGCCCAAATCACCTTCAATTGATCATTTATTACGAAAAAAAATCACTAATTTATTACATTGTCATTGGTGAAGCGGTATAATTGGGCGCTCGCTCGCCAGCGAGCGCCCGGAAGGCCGGCGGCAGCCGGAGGACAACCTTTGGGTGGCGGTTTCATCGCGAAAATGAATGCGCGCACTTTGATGCCGATCCGTTTTGAACAAACCAGGCTTGCTCAAAAGGAGGGCAATGAGCTAGCTCGTAGGTACGTTCGCTGCGACGTCACTTCCTCCCGTTCGCCCGAAGGACATTGGGGGACTTTTTTTTTGACAACGGGGCCACTTTTGCACACGTAACCACGTCAAAACGGCGGCCCTCATAGGAGAATACATCTGGTGTTTTAAACCTTTTTTGGGGGGGAATAAATACTTTGTAGAGTTAAGTAAAAAGCATAATTGAAAGAAGCTATGCACATTTGCAATATAACAGGCAGTTTTGACATCAAGGGTTTTGTTCCGCTTTAAAATGGGACTTTCTTCCCTCGTTTGACTTGAATACAATACTCTGACCTTATCTTGGAAAAATACAACATGTCTCGAAAGATGACATTACATCCAGCAGAATACGTCGGGGGTTTTTTCCTCGAAAAAATATGAATTTCAACTTTTTATCTCTAAAAAAGGCCCATTTTGACGTCCTGTGAGACTGAGGATGACATCATCAAGTGCACCTGGAGCCTGCGTTTGGACGGCGGGCAGTCGTGCCGTTAACGCCGTCCGCGCGCCCAACACCACGTGGGACGTCAAGACGGCCGTCGTCGCCAGGGTAACCTCCGTGCCGCCCGGCGGGGGCGACATCACGTCTCCGAACGTGTAGGGAGGCGTTGGGGGGGTTTCGCCTTTCACAAGGAGCTGTGCGAGAGACAGACGGACAAATAGCGGCTCGTCACACCAACGGACACTGCGAGGGGGCGGGCTCACAAACAGGGCGTAAGGTCGTCGCACCCACCGGACGATCGGGGGGCTCGGCCTCTGGCGACGACGACGCGGGAGACGCCGGCTCGGGTTTCACCTGGAACACTGCACGCGGGAGCAAACGCACGTTGTCTTGACTACCGACGACACAAACCAGACATTGTGCCGCCGTAACAGCCAAGAAATCAGACAGGCGTTGACAGCCAAGATGCACACCCCACCACAGAAACACTTACTTAGCTCCATCGGCTCATCCACGTCGCTGTGGAGCTTCGCGTGCGTGGAGCCCCCTGCCGCCGAACATGCTTTTGTTTTTTTTTTGTAATTATCAGCATTTTTCATACAGCGCATGTAGGGTTCGGCATCGAGAACCGATTGGAACCGGGACTAACGTTCCAGTTCTTCCGGAATCGTTCACATTTTTACATTTCCGTTCCCAGATTCGATGCATACAGTCCGTCCACCCCGAAGAAGTGGCGAAAACCAACGAAGAAGAGCGCGCGCCGAAATGCCCTTGCGCCCAACGGAGGCCGCGGCGAACAAAAGTGAGTCTTAACTTTGTTAAAATGAATGACCAGTGGCCTCAGTGCAACACTTGGAATAAGATTATATTGAGCCAAGGAGTTTTTCCCGATGTGTATCGTCTGACGCGCTCCGAGCCTCAGCCTCCGCCGCGTGGAGCTTCAGGCAAGTCAGCTCTGTCGATTTGCGTGAGTGAAACAATAAAAGATGTCTATGCCGACATTGAGACAGCTAACGAGGTAAACGGTTGCTTGTACTTTTGCACTGAAGGTTTTTAGTGTTTATTTTAGTCTTCCAAAACAACGTAAGCATCGATGACAGGACAAAAAAAAGAAGCTTAACATTGGGCTAAAACTTCCCCGTAGCAACTTTACATCACAATGAATTGGGACAAAAGTCACATAAATGTTGTCTCACAGTATCACAAACATTAACCTTGTGTCTCATCAGTGGGTAGGGAAAGGAATCAGCCTTTTAGAGCATTTGGTTCCATCCATTAAAAAAAAAAAATCAATCAATCACCGGTGCCGTGTGAAGTTACTTTTCGAGCCAAAATGCTGAGTCCCGCTGGGTACCCTTCAAAATAAAAGGCTACAAGCTTAAAGCGTCAAGTCAAGTTAAAACTTGTAAAACTATAAACCATTTGACGTGATCATAGTCCCAAATAACTATTTTAACAATGCTATATTTATCTTTTAGCTGAAACATTAATTCATGAATATTAAGTCAGTTATCATCGCCCGCCACCGTGGGGGACCCCGACCGGACCATCCGCCGACATCCCCCGGACTCACGGCTGCGGCGTCCTCGAGCGAGACGCCGATACCCCGAAATGCTCCCCGGGCGCTTCGGGCGCCCCCTGCTCCGGTGTGTTCCACTAACGTGTGTATGTGTTCACTGTGATGGGTTAAGCAGAGAACGAATTTCGGGTGCATGCATGCATGTTCATGACAATAAAAGGTGATTCTTCTTCTTCTTCTTCTTCTTCACACATTGGCTTTTAGTTCATCCTTTTGATATTTATACTGGTTATAAAGAATCCCAAGTCAAATTTTCATTTTACTCTATGCTGCGGGCTGCTAAGAAAATGGATGTTCAAAATGTGGACACCCTATATTTAAACCATGCAAATTTTTTCGACCCATCCCCCGAAAAGCATCCGAATCGAGAATCATTTGGAACCGGAATTGCTCAAATTCAAACGATGCCCAACCCTAAGCGCACGTGACAAACTCACCTGTGAGCGGGTCGTGGTGGGTGTGTTGCCACGGTGACGAAGGGGCGTCACCATCCAGCGTCAGCACCAGCTCGTCGTCCAACTGGCGGAAGGAAAACAGAACAGGTCGTGACGGTCACGTGATTTGGAAAAGTGAGGCTGCTCCGGGGGTCTACGTACCGAAGTGTCGTACTCGGGCGCCACGCCCATGTGGTCGTCACCGTCGCAGCGATACAAACACGCATCTGAAAAACATGGCGACCACAAGTCACGTTTTCACGGTACGAACAGTGGTGGTTCTTGTGTGTGCGCGTATCGGGGGTTCAGTGGCCCCTCCCCCGGCCGATACATTTGAATTGACTACAAAAATTGCCGGCCACCCGTCGACAAATTAAATGGGACAGACCTACTTTTTACCCTTGACGGATGTAGTCCGCCCCCCCCTGAAAATACACTTGGACCCCGCTAAAAAAGGGCTCGAACCGCCACTGCGCACCAAATTCCAGAAAACACCATCAAGCCGCTTCACCCCACGTGACGCAACACTGAAGCTCCATTGGCGGCCCCATCAGCACACGTGGTTAAAAGTCCAGTTTGGCCACTTGATTAGGAACACTATATCATGAGCTCCCCTTAGTGTTCTGCTCAGTTAGGAATATTATCACTTTGGAAATGAATTAACTCGCAGCGTCCTGAGAAGTGTCCCTAATGAAGTGGCCATATCCGGGATGCAGCAATGAGGAAGCGCGAGGTCGCGTGGAAAGCATCAAGAACAAGTATGATGGCGTCAACGCGAACCTTTATTTAACCAGCACATAAGAAGGCGTGGCACAACACGTCATAGAAGAACGGAAGTCAACACAGTAGAATTCCAAAGCGAAAACTAGCGTGGATATAGACGAACGGAGAGCTGCAAATTCTGAGCAAACGCACAAAATGCTAGCACGACGCCGTGAAGTGAACCTCGATGCTGGACTCACCCCAGTCGTCGCTGGTGAGCAGATTGTCGGCGAAGAATCGTCCGACGTCCGAATCGCACAACACATCCAGACTCATCGTCTTCAGCTTCGGCTTATTTCGACCTCTTTTTCATCTCAGCTCGTCTCCGCCTGTCCCGCAGTCAAGCACGTTTCATCTCGACGCATTCGAACCTTTCTTCCGCTTCAAAACGGACACTTTTGGAGGCGTTTTCGTCTTCGATGTTCCCCAACCTTCGTGAAAGCGACGAGGAAATGTCCTCTTCGGGAAGGCCCGCCCACCTAGCGCTGATTCGCCAAAGGCGGCCAAGATCCGCGTGATGGACAGGCCGAGCCGCCAATGGTACGAGGGCGACGTCAGGGCGGTGCTTTCGAGGAGGGACAGACTGTGGCGGGTTACGGATGACGTAGGCCAATAGGATGGTTAGCTTTCGATTGACGGGAACGGAAGTCTCACGCCCGCTTCTAAAGTGACACCTATGTCAGCCAATGACATTCGAGCACTAGACGATCACGTTTTACGAACGGCCGCTTCCTGTCAAAACATCCCAAAAACAATAAATACACAAACAAAGCAAAAAACAGGAAACCGAATGAAGCAGCCAACGTGCACACGCTGCGTGACCTGCTGAGAGGACGTCAGTCCGTTCCTATATGCCTGTGCCTGTTAAAAACCAATAATAACCAAATCCTATTTTTGGAACATTCCGGGAAACATCTTCTGGACGTGTTGCGGAACAGCCGCGTCCAGCGCAGCGCCTTCAAGCGACTCGCGGGTGAACTCCAGGCAGGCGTTTCGATGCAGTCCAGTAGTGTCTTGACTAACGAGTTTAATTCGTTCAGTCCCCGAGACCGTCGCTCCATTTACTCGCATGTCAAGTCACGGCTCCCCATTGAAATGAATTAAAGGCCATTAATCCAGTCCAGACCCCCAAAAAACACAAAATAACATAAAAACAATTCTGTAAATAAATAACTGGTTTTATGAAGTGGAATTAAACCAAGTCACTCTCTCTCACACACGAACACACTGCATTTGTGTGCTGATGTCATTGGCAGCCAACGAGTAAAGGGGCGTGGCCCAGTGAGTGACAGCCGTCAGTCGGATTGGCGGTGTAACTCTCACTTTGCTCACTGTTAGTGTTTGCGCCATGCTCCTTGTGAGTGTTCTCATTTTCCATGTGTGTTCAATGAACGGCAACTGCGGCTCTCCTTGTCCGCACGGCCGGGCATCGGAGTACCTGAACCGCCCCGTTATTTCCCCCGTGTCACTCAAGCGGCGCCGTACCCGCATCTTCCTCGCTCACGACACCTTGCAAAAAAAAAAAAAAAAAAAAAAAGTCGACCAACAAGTCCTATGCTGGGTCACTCGTAAGGCAAGGTACCCTAGTCGAGCGGTGCCACGAGATACGAGTGACCCGACTTATGAGTTGTCGAGCTACGAGTCGCCGATCGGCCGAGTTTTTGCTTTGATTCGCGAGCCTAAACGAAAGAAACGAGTGCTGTATGGCGGCAGGGGGTTCCGCCCACTTGACAACAAGCACCACTTTGGCTGGTAAAATGGCGAAATGTTCTTCAAAAAAGAGGCTTCGAGCTGTACATTGCCACGACCGGTTGGAGTTGACTTAAAAAGGAACTCCAAAACACGGAGTGTCTTGGGAATAAGCACCGCCTCCTTCAAGCATACGATGGAAAACACCACAGCTACACGGCGAACAATTAACATCACACAAAAATACAATGCAATCTAATTAACACCAGCCGTGTGCTTCAAACTATTTAAACGTGCGGAAAAGAGATTGCCGGGGAAGTTCTGGAGAAACATTTGCATAAGACTCGAGCGTTTGAGGTGGAGGACTCGCAGAACTTTATGAAAGAAGAAGTCAACGTCATGCGGGGTGCAAATGTTGTGACCGAGCGTTTGTACGCAATGCCGCACTGTCGAGTCCACGCTTTATGAAAAGATTGAAACATTTGACTCAAAGACGTTTGTGGAGATTTCAAAGCACAGGCACGCAAATGAAACTTCAGCGTGTACGTGCGTGTGCGAGTCTTTTGGCTCGGTTACACTATATATATTAATATCTTTCCATTCACTTCTACGATGCCTTTATGACTATATTTTACAATATACTGCTACTTGTCTTTTTTTTTTTTTTTTTGAAATTGTGTGGGTTTCGGGGGGACTGGAACGACTTCATTGCATTTCCATACATTTTAATGGGGAAATATGTTTTCAGATAAAAGTTTTTGGTTTGTTTTTTTTAAAGTTCAGAGCAAGGTGCCGGAACGAATTAAACTCATATCTCAAGGTTGTCAGCCAATACAAATATCTTGGGTTAATAATAGATTCACAGCTTTCCTTTAAAGCCCATATTGACAAATTGTGTAAAAACATCAAATTTTCGTGCAATACGAAATGAAATGTCAACTGAAGCCGCCAAAATGTACTTGCATTCAATGATTCTTAGTCACTTCAACTATTGCATTACCAGTTGGTCACAGGCTGGTCAGAATGCAAAAAAAACATTGGAAGTTTTGTACAAACAAGTAATGAAAGTGATGGATAAAAAAAACAAGGCACTACCATCGATCACTGTGCAATTTTTAAGAAATACAGTCTTTGAAACTGGGACAGTCTTCACATATTTGCAGATTTCAATTTGATTGATAAAGTACTGCACGATTTGGCTCCAGCTCCTCATCAGCCCGAGAAAAGCTCTGAGCGTGTCACTCGAGGCTCTGCCAGAGGTGACCGTGTCATTCCTCGGCGCAGGAGCGCTTTCGCTAAGTCAGCCTGGTCAGCGAGGAGCGCCGGTGAAACTGCTTCCAACATACGAGGCCTTCACGAAAAAAACGGAAAACGTGGCGAGTTGACACCAACAGCTGCCAACACTAAACCACAAGTATGTTATGATGTTCTCATGTTATGATCCAATGATTTGTGGTTTGATTCTCTCTTAATAGGATAGTAAGTCTTTGATTATGTATCCTGTATTATATTATCTTGTAGATGTATTTTATTGCTTTTTGACATCACGGCCAGGGGACTACAGATGAAAACTCGCCTTCTGGCTAATTCGGGCTTTTTTTAACCATGTGTACTTCATGTGTTTTATGAAATTGCATTGTCCCCTTTCAAATAAATTGATTTAAAAAAAAAAAAAAAAGGCCCCACTGTAGTTGGATACCTCATGTATGCAGTACACATGTAATGTATGTAACAGAAAGCAGTGGTTCTCATACGTTTTACACCAAGTACCCAAAAAATGGTCTCTTCAAGTAGCACACACTAGGCCTACATATTTTGGAAAAAAGAGACAGAAGTTGAATTCCTAAAGTTGTAATATTACGACAAATAAGACATTTTCCTATCAACAGTAAAATAAAATTTACGTGGAAAACCTTCAAATTACAAAAAGACATAAATTACAAGTAAAAAAAAAAAATAAACATTTATGGACAAAGTTGTGATATGACAGGGAAAAACAAAAGAGCGGTTAACCGGAATAAAATAAACATTTTTAAATGATCCGAGAATAAAGACAAAATACAAGAAATATCCCAAAAATATATGACAGAGGAAAAATATAACCCGACTTAAACAACAATAAAGTTGTTGTACGACAGGAAAAATAGTCCAAAGTCAAAATATGAGGTAAAATATGTAATTTTACAGGAATAAAGGCAAAAACTTAACATTTTAGCAATACACTGCCTAAGTAAAGACTAGTTGAAAATGTATTGCACATAAAAGGTCAATAAAACTTTTGCCGACATAAAAGTATAAAAACAGACGTCTTAAAGATTTAAATGCAAATGTATTTAACTTAAAGTTAAATACAACTGAACTGTACTTGCGGCAGTGATTGATTTGCATACCACTAGAGGGAGCACTCGTACCACACTTTCACAATCACTGACGTGCGGTATTAGTAGACAAGTACGTACAGTGAGGTCAAAGTTCATATTTTCACTATTTGGTCTCTATGCTCTGCGGGTACCGGGGGTTCAACACAAAGGGATTTTGGAATAGTGGACTATATCGTTGCGTCATGATGAGTGAAATGAAAAACTGTTTTGAAACACTACTGGTGCGCCATTGACGACGTCATCGTCGGCAGGACTGTCGGCCCGCCTCAAAGTTGCGGGAAATGGTCAGGAGCGGCAGGAGCTGTCGGTCACGACGGCGTGCACCCTCATGTGCGCCTCCAGTGAGCGCTTCTCCTGGTAGCGTTTGTCGCACATCCGGCAAGCGTGCGGCTTCTCGCCCGAGTGCGTTAGCATGTGCCTCTTGAGGTCCACCTTCTGCACAAAGCTCTTGTCGCAGGCGTGGCATCCGAAGACCTTGTCCTTCCTGTGGAAGCGCTCGTGCGTCTCCAGCGAGATCTTCTGGCGGAAGCTCTTGCCGCACAGGCTGCAGATGAAGGCCTTCTCCCCCGTGTGGATTTTGGCGTGCGCGTCCAGGTTACCCGCCTGCCGGAATCTCTTGCCACACACCCGACAGGCGTACGGCTTCTCGCCCGTGTGGATCCTCTTGTGCACTTGCAGGTGTTGGCTCACGGTGAACTTCTTGCCGCACACGTCACAGCCGTGGACGCGCGGCCTGCCGCCCGTGTGCCGCTTCAGGTGCCGCTTCAGCACCGCCTTCTCTGCGAAGGTCTTTCCGCAGAACTCGCAGATGAACGGCCTGTCGCCCGCGTGCAGCCTCTCGTGGCGATCCAGAGAACTCTTACGAGGAAAGTATTTGCCGCACTCTTTGCACAACAAAGCCGGCGGCGTACTCGCGGGGACCGTCTCGTCACGGAAGGTGCGGACGCGCTTCGGCCCGCGGTCCCGAACGCCGTCCTGGACGGGCGCTTCAACACTTTCCCGGACACGGTCTTCAACATCGTCCTGAATGTGCTCCTGAAGGCGGTCTCGAAGGTGGAACTCAAAGCAGTCCCGCAAGCTGCGTCTTGACCGGTCAGCGTCCAGGAAGGTGCCGACGCACTTCGGCGTGCGGGCCCGAATAGCGTCTTCAATGCCGTCTTGAATGTGATCCTGAACGTGGTCTTGAAGGCAGTCCTGAAAGTTCTCTTCAACACCGTTTTGAACCTGATCCTGATCGTGATCTGGACTGCGTTCTTGAAGGCGGTCCTCCAAGCCGCGACCAGACAAGTCAGCGTCCTGGTGGTCGTCCTGCTGCTGAGAGCGGTCTCCTTGTGCACATCCTTTGCTGCTGTCGGCCTGGTCCTGGTACGCTCCCGTTGTTGCCATGGGACTGTGGTCATCTGTGCCGGTGGTACTCTGGGGAGTCTGAGGTTTCTGGAGGAAGAGGTAGGAGAAAGTCACAAGTAAGTCTCAAGTGGGTCCCCGGCTTACTCTGGCAAAAATCAAGCGGAGTCCCTTTTCAAAATAATCATAATCGGCTGCAGTTTTGCCGATGAAATGCCAATGTATTCTTAACTTCTCATGAACCAGTAAATGTGTCACGCATAATAATGTCCTTGCGCCGTTTGTCCGCTCCACGGAGCTCCGACTCCATTCAATCCAATCGGCATCTTTCCTTCGGCGATGACGTGGTTGTCCCAGTTCTCGCACGGCCGCCAACATGTACAACAACGTAGCTTTCCTGTTAGGTGGTGCTGCCGAAGCTCCTGAGCATGAAATTGCTTTTACGGCAAAATCGTTTGCTCCTCGCAGTCATCCAGAAGTGAAGATGGAGAACAGTATATAACATGTTCCTAAATCCATCGCGTAGAACACCCAGAAGGACAACCAGGAGCAGAGTTGAGTTGAGGAAAGTTTTGGGTGAGTTTCAGCATCTTCATGTTTTGGACTTGAAAATTCCTCTCGGTTACACATTGAAAGAAATATTACAGCACCGGTAGTGTAAAGGCTTCTTTATACTCGCGCGGACGGCGGCCGCGCTGACATCGCTGCGGCTATCCCGCAGGCAATTTGCCTTTATACTCGAGCGCAACCCACGCTACGCCTGGTATTGGCTAGGACGGCACGGGTGGACTTTCAACAATGGCGACCGTGGAACAGAGTCTGCTGGAACAAATGGACCTAGATGATACGTTTGATTATGCTGCATAATCGGTAGAGAAGGCGGCGCCGTAGGTGCTATGTGGAACCGAGGGGAACGCGCAGTATCATCACAGCGTGTGACTAAAACGGGCCAATCACGAGAGATGATCTCCGGGGCGTTGCACGCACAGCAACAATTTTTGCCGTGTGCGCATCAAGCTACGCTGAGGGGCCGCACGGGGCAATTCGTCGGTCACGTCATGCAATGCGGGCGAGGTCGGCCGCGCGACCGCGGGAGTACAAAGAGGCCTTAAAACAGTCAAATGTTCTGCCTGTAATTAGAATCTTTGTCGTCGTGAGCATTAAGGGACCAAAAAAGAAGTTCCATCCATCCATCCATTTACCATACCGCTTCTCCCCACGCGGATCGCGGGCGTGCCGGAGCCTATCCCAGCTATCTTCGGGCGGGGGCCGGGGTATACCCTGAACCGGTCGCCAGCCCATCGCAGGGCACATAGAAACAACCGACCATTCGCACTCATATTCACACCTACGGGCAATTTAGAGTCTTCAATGAATGTTTTGGGGATGCGTGAGGAAACCGCAGTACCCGGGGAAAAGCCACACGGGCCACAGGAAGAACATGCAAACTCCACACAGACGAGGCCGGATTTGAACCCGCAACCTCAGAACGGTGAGGCAGACGTGCTAACCAGTCATCCACCGTGCCGCCCCAGAAGTTATTTTATAAATTGTTGTAAAAATATAAAATTGCAACTATTTTATCAATAGGCTGATGAATCGGTTGTCTGAAATTTTCTCCTGCCAAAGATTGGACTCGACCTAAAAAAACCAAAATCAAAAATCCATATCGGCACTAAATTTCAAGTCGAGTTAACTGGATGACGTCAGTTTGGCAAGTGAGACCATCTTGCTCAGTCACAGTAAAATGTTTTCCACTCATCATAACCCAAAAAACCTGCGTGGCCCACCTGCGTGCGGGGGTTGTGCTGCATCCTGGCGTGCGCCTTCATGTTTCCCTTCCGCTTGAATCGTTTCCCGCACACGTGGCACCAGAACGGTTTTTCGCCCTTGTGCAGCCTTCGGTGCGTTTCTTGCGCTCTGATGGACGGGAACTTCTTGCCGCAGGTGTCGCACGTCCTGCCGCTGTCGCGGTGCGTCTGCAGGCGGTGCCGCGGGGCGTCGCCGGAGCCCCGGCCCTCGCCGCACAGGCCGCACGCGGGCTCCCCGTCCTCGGCGTGTTTGTCCACTTGCTTCATCAGAAAACCTTTTCCGTCAAATGGCTTCCCGCACACTCGGCAGCGGTGCGACTCGCCCGCATCGGTGTCCGCTGGCCCGTCCCGGGCGGGGGGCCAGGGTTGCTCACGTGACGGCATAGCGGGCTCAGCCTCTGTAAGGATGGAGAACCGAGATTGGCTGCTAAGAGCACAAAGAGCAGCTATTGAGGAACATTTCCAACGTCAATAAAGCACGAGTCGATACGCGTGTGCTTTAGTTGGTAAGTTTGTCACTGCAAGTCTTTACTTTCCGACAAAGCCTTCATAAAGGGGCATAGCGGTTGGCACATGTGCCTCACGGTTCGGAGGTTTAAATCTCAGCTGTGGCTACTCGGAAGAAAAAGCTGCTTCTTAGGTTGACTGAAGACAAAAAACTATCCGGAGGTGTAATCTTGAGCCAGTGGGACCGCCGACACCGACTGGCGAAAAATCCTTGTTTGTCGCGATGTTCCCTGACAACAGGGCTGCGAAGGGTTGGAAAGTTTTTCTGCTAAATTTCCATGCAAATTTAAACCTGGGAATTTTGGAAAATATTCCAAAATATAAACTCACTTCCCAAAGGAATCTTGGGAATTTATGGAAATGACCTTGGAATTGAGGGTCATTTACTGGAAAGCTATCACGGTGAAAGAACAACATTTTGTTTCGTCCTCGGCAGACATGCACGTCGCTCTCCTTGCCCAATTCCAAAGGCATTACAGTGCCTTCATTGCGCAACTTCCCCCCCCCCACTATCTGAAGCTCGCCAACTGAAATTTTGGTTCCAAGTGATGGCTCTTAACAGGAAAAACTAAAGTCGGGGCAAGCGTAAGTCAAGGTAGCGCTGACTCGCATAAAATCGAGACACCTTAGTCAAGGTCATGCAAAAAAAAAAAAAAAAAAAAAAAAAAAAGTTTCCAATCAACAGCCAACCTTCAACGGGTAAGTCGAAAATGCTTAACGTCGCTTAATGCCACAAAACTGTGATGAATCGTCACCGGAATTGACGGACATGTCTACTTACGCCCACTTCAACCTCGGAGAATATCAGAACTCGGCTTAAGCACGGTCAGGATTTTTGGGGCCGATCACAAGAAGAATGTGTCTATTTAAATGACCTGTTCATTTACTGTATATACTTGTGTACTTCTTCGCTCCAAAAATTATATTTACAATAAAAAAAAGTTATCTTTGTTCCTCTATTTATGCCAGTGAGGCATAGTGACAGACAGAACAAATGAATGGTCTTCTATTAGATGGCAGGAAGTACATACAGTCATTCACGTATCCACTTTTTGTGACATTTTTGTTTTGTTGCTGTGCCGTGAGATTTTTCAATTGTCAAATATGTTCCTTGGCTCCATAAAGGTTGGAAATCACTGCTCTCGTTAGATCGTGGATTCTAATCAGTCAGGTCAAACCAACAACACAACATGACAGAAATAATGGTCGCTAACTTACTGTAATTAAATTACGTTATTTTTAAAGAAATTACTTCACCCACACCGAAACAGAACGGCGGCATGTTTACGTCCAACCGTTCGTGCAACATAACGTTTTGTTGCCTGCTTGCGAGCCGTATCGTATTAAAAGTACGGGAACATACCTCAAGCGAGCCTTCAACGAACGTCCTCTCCTGTCCTGAGCACCGGTGACCACCAACACACGTTTTTCCCCATTTTGTCCTTATCATACAGTCGGCGCGATCCACTCTTGTTGTCGTCGTCGCCACGGTAACGAGTGTATCCCGTCACATTTGAGTTGACAAGATAAAGCCCGGTGATCGTAAAAAACGGGATGCGGTGGTATCGGAATACAAGATTTTATTGCAGTAGTCTGACATAGTGCAATCGTGAAAGAGCAAATTTGTCTTGTCGTCTGATCCGACCGGGCATTACGTGTTGCCTGTTCCACATCGCCAACATGTTTTTTTGGGGTTTTTTTTATAAATAACTTCATTGGCCGTCAGATATTTACAGTACTACGTTAAAAGACACGCGACAAGGCTAAAAATAAACTAGCTGTTGGACGCGGAGTAAATGTCTTTTGCGCATTGATCGGATCTGCCAATGATGACAAAGCCGATCAGCGTAAAATGCTAAATATCCGCCGATACCGATCAGCCCGTTAAAAACGGTGTAAAGTCTAATCAGAACGATTGCCCCAATAGTTTGGATTTTGATTGTCGTTAAGCGTTTTCTGTATCGTTTGCGCCTACGGAGAGAAAACGCTTGACGTCCATAAAATCCCCAACTTCATTCAGATGCTATTGAAGTGGGTCACTGATGGTGTCGTGGTCCACTCGCCTGACTTTGGTGCGGGCAGCGTGGGTTCAGTCCCCACTCGGTGACAGCGTGAATGCGAGTGCGAATGGTTGTCCGTGTGCCCTGCTACTGACTGGCGACCGGTTCAGGGTGTAGTCCGCCTTCCGCCCGAAGTCAGCTGGGATAGGCTCCGGCGCCCCGCCACCCTAACCGGGATAAGCGGTGTTCAAAATGGATGGATGGATGGATGCTGTTGAAGCGGAAACGAGTAGAGATGCCCGCATACATTTCGGTGCCGATTCAACTTTGAAAATGACAGGCGACCAGAGCAGTCCGTTATTTGTGTTCTTGTTTGTCCCTATGTGCCCTAATTGAATGGCGACCAGTCTAGGGAGTGTTCCGCGACCCACACTCGGGCAAGCCGGGCCCGAAAATGTCCGTCGTACGATATGTCGTCAACACCACAAAACTGCACCCTCTCATCTGCCGTAAAGAGTCTCGCACTGTCGGACGGCGGCACACTGACCTCCGCTTGCCTCGTACTCGCTGAAGATACGCTCGACGGCGGCGGCGATGGCGTCCATGACCATTCGCCTGAAGTGACGCCCGGCCGGGCTCGGCCGCTCTTCCAGCAGCCGCACGACGCGCTCGGCCGCCGCCAAAAGCTGCCGCTCGACGGCCGCCCTCAGGCTCCTCTCTCGACCGCCCCCGAGCCGAGGCCGCAGCCTCTCCTCCTTCTCTTTGGCCGCCATTTTGCAGACAAAGCGCGACGGAAAGTAAACACACCAACTTCCGGGTTGCCCCTCGTCACGTGACAGCGTATTTTCAGGATTCCCACGAAGTTTGACAGCGGTCCATCTGCTGCGTGAAGGGAGGAGGTGTAGCATTGTAAAGGGGCGTAACTACTTAAAATGGCGTGGCCGTCGTATATTAGCCAATAGTATTGTGGAGAAGAGCAAGCGAAAACATGGCGGATCAGACTGTAAGTGGCAATTCATTTCATCTAATTAATGTAAGGATTTAAAACCCTTCTAAAATTGCTACATATAGCTGTAGCTTAATCACCAATGCTATCATGCATAGGTTTAAGCCTGTGATTTCCTTGACAGACCTCCTCCTCTCTCTCTACACGAACGACCGCACCTGGCTGTGGAACTCCTGAAGTTTGCAGATGACACCGCTGTCATCGGCCTCATCAAGGACGGTGACGAGTCTGCGTAGCGACAGGAAGCGGTGCGGCCGACGCAACCTGGAGCTGAACACGCTCAAGACTGCAGAGATGATCGTGGACTTCAGGAGGCATCCTTCGCCACAGCTGCCCAGCTGCCTTGTGTCAACCGTCGAGACCCTCAAGTTCCTGGCAATTACAGTCTCTCAGGACCTGAAGTGGGTGAACAACATCAACTCCGTCCTCAAAAAGGCCCAGCGGAGGATGTACTTCCTGCGGCTTCTGAGGAAGGACGGCCACGGGAGCTGCTGAGGCGGTTATTATTATTATTATTAATCAGTTTATTTGAAAGGGGACAATGCAATTTCATAAAACACATGAAATACACATGGTTAAAAAAGCCAGAATTAGCCAGAAGGCTAGTTTTCATCTGTAGTCCCCTGGCCATGATGTAAAAAAGCAGTAAAATACATCTACAAGACAATATAATATAAAACAGGATACATAAAGACTTACTATTAAGAGAGAATAAAACCACAAATCATTTGATCATAACAAAAAAAAACAACATCATAACATACTTGTCTTTTAGTGTTGGCAGCTATAGGTGTTAACTAACCACATTTTCAGTTTTTTTGTGAAGGCCTCGTATGTTGTAAGCAGTTTAACCTCCTTCCACTCACCAGCGCTCCTCACTGACCAGGCTGACTTACTGAAAGTGCTCCTGCGCAGAGGAATGAGAAGGTCACCTCTGACAGAGTCTCGAGTGACACGCTCAGCTCAGAGCGGTTTCTTTGGCTGATGAACTCAGCCAGAGGAGCTGGAGCCAAATCATGCAGTACTTTATAAATCAAATTTAAATCTGCAAATATGTGAAGACTGTCCCAGTTTAAAAGACTGTATTTTTTTTAAATTGCGCAGTGATGATAGTGCCTTGGTTTTTTATCCATCACTTTAATTGCTTGTTTGTACAAAACTTCCAATGGTTTTTTTGCATTCTGACCAGCCTACACAGCGGTCATCGAATCGGTCCTGCGTTCTCCCATCACAGTCTGGTTTGGTGGTGCTACAAAAAAGGACAAACTCCGACTGCAACGGACAATCAAAACTGCTGAAAATATTGCCGGTAGCCCCCTCCCCACCCTTGAGGACTCCTCGCCCGCTGCCAGAACTAAGACAGAGCGTGCAAAATCCTGTAGCCTACTGAAAATGTATTGTACTTCTGCTATTTTAGCATGACATCCCAGATCTGCGTAGGTGGTGGCGCACGATCCTATTGGAGAACCTGGAGATTGAAGGGTACTGGTCTCTTAAACATTGAAGATATACTAGGACTATGGGGCAGCATGTTTTGTAAACATTTTAAATTAATCTTTGCAATTATGGTCGCAGATTTGCGCATTATACCAACGAAGGCGCCCAGATGGCCAGCGGATCTCTGCGACCAATCCTCCGCATCTCCGGGAAGAGGAAATTTGAGATTGACATGGTAAGAGTTATGGATAATATTTCACAGACCCTAATTCAGTTTGTCTGGGGCTGGCAAATTTTCATTGTTGTACATACATGTCCAAAATGTAATATGCATCCCATTCACTTTAAGGAACCTCAGACCTCTTTGAACCGGGCCAGTAAAGGTGCGGTCAAGTCCTCTCCCGGGGGACTGGTCAGTCCCATCTTTCAGGCATGCATCAATATTTCATTGTCTTCAAGTTATGGGAGTGAAGGACATTTATGAGCTGATGACAAACACTCACTGGCTTGCCATCAGACAAATCTACGTGGATTGACACTTCTTTATCTGTGAAGCATGTGGCTGTAACAACATTTGTACAATCTGAAAACAATACAAATCAATCTGAAAGCTACCAAATGTTGACAAATAATTGTTTTATGATACTATCCTTGTTCAAAGAGGATAATATTGGACATGAGCAAATTTATAATTGACGCCGTTTGTTCACAGCTGACGGATTCCATTTTGAGGACTGTCTTCATTGAAGCTGGGGACTGCGTGAGCTGTGCGCTGGCTCTCACCTGCTGCACCCGTTTTGGGCTCTCGTCAGACAATCACCTTTATTGTCACGAACATGCCTGCACACGAAATTGGTTCTCTGCATTTTACCCATCACAGTGAACACATACACACGTTAGTGGAACACACCGGAGCAAGGGGCGGCCGAAGCGCCCGGGGAGCATTTCGGGGTATCGGCGTCTCGCTCGAGGACACCGCAGCCGTGAGTCCGGGGGATGTCGGCGGATGGTCCGGTCGGGGTCTTGAACCTAGGTCCCCCACGGTGGCGGGCGATGATCTTAACCACTGGAACCTATCCCATCTAAATACGGCCGAGAGGCGGGGTACACCCCGAACTAGTTGCCAGCCAATCGCAGGGCACATATGGACAAACGACAATTGGTCTTCACAATCACACCTACGAGCAATTTAGAGTCTTCAATTAACCTGGTTTTTGGGATGCGGGAGGAAACCGGAGTACCCAGAGAAAAGCCACGCAGGCACGGGGAGAACATGCAAACTCCACACAGGCGGGGCCAGATTTCAACCCGCAACCTCAGGACTGTGAGGAAGATGTGCTCACCAGTCGTCCACCGTGCCGCATAGCATGTATCATATTTGGACGGAAAAAAACAGCTTGTTATAGTTCGGTTTCGGACTTCAGGCGGTTAAGGATGGGCTGTCTGTTGTCGTACTAGAGCGGCTCCAACTACCGGAGACAAATTCCTTGTGTTTTTGACATACTTGGCAAAATAAAGTTAATTCTGATATATATATATATACATATACACACACACACACACACACACACACACACACACACACTATGTAACCAACCAATCACATGAGGACTTGCACAATTTTAAGATATTGCATATTTACTTTTGATTGACACTAACAGATATTCATATCACTTTTATGTTTATTATGTTTGACCTGCATCACAATATTTTGCAATACTTAAGTTAGCTCAAATTAGTTTCATGACCGAATCAAAAACAGTAATAAATATAATAGTTGTAAAAAAAAAAAACTAAAAAAAAACAAGACTGTTACAATGAAGTTGGGACATTGTGTTAAACATAAATAAACACAGAATACAATGCTTTGCAAATCATGTTCAACTTATGTTTTATTGAATACACTACAAAGACAAGATATTTAATGTTCAAATTGATCAACTTTATTGTTTGTAGCAAATAATCATTAACTTACATTAGAATTTTATGACTGCAGCATGTTCCCAAGAAGACAGAAAGTTGAGGAATGCTCATCAAACACGTGTTTGGAACATCCCACAGGTGACCAGGCTCATTGGGAACACGTGGGTGCCATGATTGGCTGGAAAAGGTGATTCCCTGAATTGTTCAGTCATTCACAAGCAAAGATGGGGTGAGGTTCACCTCTTTGTGAGTGCGTGAGAAAATAGTCCAACAGTTTAAGGACAATGTTCCTTGACGTACAATTACAAAGAATTTAGGGATTTTATCGCCTACGGTCCATATCATCATCAAAAGGTTCAGAGAATCTGAAGAAATCACTGCATGTAAGCGGCAAGGCCGAAAACCCACATTGAATGCCCGTCACCTTCGATCCCTCAGGCGGCACTGCATCCAAAACCGACATCGATGTGTAAAGGACATCGCCCCATGGGCTCAGGAATACTTCAGAAAACCAATGTCAGTAAATACAGTTCGGCGCTACATCCGTAAGTGCAACTTCAAACTCTACTATGCAAACCAAAAGCCATTTATCAACAACACCCAGAAACGCCGCCGGCTTCTCTAAGATGGACCGATGAAAAGTGGAAAAGTCTTCTGTGGTCCGACGAGTAAGCATTTCAAATTGTTTTTGGAAATTGTGGACGTCGAGTCCTACGGGACAAAGAGGAAAAGAACCATCCGGACTGTTATGGACGCAAAGTTCAAAAGCCAGCATCTGTGATGGTATGGGGCTGTGTTAGTCGCAATGGCATGGGTAACTTACACGTCTGTGAAGGTACCATTGATCCTGAAAGGTACATACAGGTTTTGGAGAAACATATGCTGCCATCCAAGCAACGTTTTTTTTCTCTCCTCTGCTCTTCTCTCTCTACACGAACGACTGCACCTCAGCGAACCAGACTGTCAAACTCCTGAAGTTTGCAGATGACACCACTGTCATCTGCCTCATCAAGAACGGTGACGAGTCTGCATATCGACAGGAAGCGGAGCGGCTGGAGCTGTGGTGCGGCCGACACAACCTGGAGCTGAACACGCTCAAGACTGTAGATGATCGTTCAAGACTGTAGAGATGATCCTTCGCCACAGCTGCCCCTCACATTGTCCAGCTGCCTTGTGTCACGACCTTGTGTTGTGTGACCAACATCAACTCCGTCCTCAAAAGGCCCAGCAGAGGATGTACTTCCTGCGGCTTCTGAGAAAGGACGGCCTGCCACCGGAGCTGCTGAGACAGTTCTACACAGCGGTCATCGAATCGGTCCTGTGTTCTTCCATCACAGTCTGGTTTGGTGCTGCTACAAAAAAGGACAAACTCCGACTGCAACGGACAATCAAAACTGCTGAAAGGATTGTTGGTACCCACCTTACCCACCATTGAGGACTTGCACGCTGCCAGAACTAAGACAATCCTCTCGGACCCTCCGCACCCCGGTCACCGGCTCCTTCCCTCAGGTAGACGCTACCGATCAATGCAAACTAGAACTAGTAGACATTCCGACAGCTTCTTCCCTCATGCGATCAACTTCTTAAACTCTTAACCTACAATTCCATTACAACAAGCTGGCAATTTTTTGACTTGAGTTCGTTGTCACATTTCTGTGGGGCCAATGATGTATGACTCGTGCACTCACTGTCGTTGTCTCGCCAGCCACGCTGCACTATTTGCATATACTGGCCACTCGTGCCAGAGTAGCATCTGCTCCATTTGCACACTGATTGAGGAGTATCTGTAACATTTGCACAACCAGCATTGTCCCAGATGATCGCACGACTCGTCACTTTAAACCCCATACACTCCTTGAAGTCTCGGCGCCCTTTGCACAATGCTCATTGCAATATTAGTCATTCGAACTGCTAGAGGACTCTGCATCTTTTTGCACAATTGTTTTTTGTCAATGTCTTTATGTCTCCAAAGTGTTCTCTGTCAATTGAATGTCCGTTCTCGTACTTGAGCGGCTCCAACTCCCGGAGACAAATTCCTTGTGTGTTTTGGACATACTTGGCAAATAAAGAGGATTCTGATTCTGATGGATGCTGCTGCTTATTTTAGCAAGTCAATGCCAAACCACATTCTGCACGTGTTACAACAGCGTGGCGTCGTAGTAAAAGAGTGCGGGTACTAGACTGGCCCGCCTGCAGTCCAGACCTGCCTCCCATTGAAAACGTGTGGCGCGTTATGAAGCGTAAAATACGACAACGGCGACCCCGGACTGTTGAACGGCTGAAGCTGTACATCGAGCAAGAATGGGCAAGAATTCCACCTACAAAGCTTCAACAATTCGTGTCCTCAGTTCCCAAACGTTTATTGAATGTTGTTCAAAGAAAAGGTGACATAACACAGTGGTAAACATGAGCCTGTCGCAGCTTTTTGGGAACGTGTTGCAGCCATCAAATTCTAAGTTCATGATTATTTGCTAAAAACAATAAAGTTGATCAGTTTGAACATTAAATATCTGGTCTTTGTAGTGTATTCACTAAAATACAAGTTGAGCATGATTTGCAAATCATTTTACTCTGTTTTTATTTATGTTTAACACAACGTCCCAGCTTCATTGGAATTGGGGTTGTACATGAATGCCTGGATGTCAACATCATCGTCAACAATAGCTATCTATTATCTTGGTCTATTTACTGATACGTGAGTGAATACTGTATAGTGTACGTATATTAGTACACATGTACAGTATATGGTCATATATATGCGTGTATAATGATGAGAGAAAGCCATGCCCGTCATCGAGTTTCGTCATCAGACTCCTCCACCTCCTCTTCTTCTTCTTCTTCTTCTTCAGATTCTTCCTCTTCCTCGTCTTCGTCCTGCCGTCCGGAGGCTCTCTGTTGCTACGGGGACCAACCACATCAAATCAAAAAGCCGTCACAGCGCAGACGACCAAGCCGGCCAGGCGGAGTCTACCTGGAAGGCCGCCGACGGCGTCAGGAAGGAGGAGGCGGTCCCGTCCAAAGAGTTGGCGCGCACGATGTCTAAGCGCGCCGGGTAGTCGGGCGGGTGCAGCGAGCTCCTGAACACCTGACGACGCATACACAATCGGCGTCATCGCAACAACTACAAAACGTCATTTGTGACAAAATTGCGAGCGAATTAACTGAATAGTTGAAACGAACGAGAATTGGGGAAATGTCTCCTTTCATTTGGGGAAAATCCTGAGGGAAATACGGAATAATGAGAAACTTATAATAATGTGAATTCTTGGAATATCACAAATAGTAGCCAGAATAAAAGGAATTTGTAATGTTGGAATCGGTTGAGAAGTCTGGAAAAAAACGTCTCCAATTTTGAAACGGGAAGTTTGGCCTTCTGAGTAAATGTAGTATTTCGGAAGGCGAAATTTTTTTTCAAATATGTCCTAATTGTGCTGAACATTTTGAAGTTGGGATGGTTTGAAGTGCTTGACAAATGTGGAAGGATTAAGCCGATTTGTAAAATGTCTTCATTCATTTGGCAAACGTTCCTGAATGAAGATATTTTTTGATTATTATTCGAACATTTTGCATGTGAGGTGCAGGTATTATTTTTGTCCACTTGGGGTCACCATCTGCACATTGTATTCTGTAGTATATACGTGACTTTGAACGTTTGTGGCTTTAAAAGGCGGGGCCGGGAGGGGTTACAATTGCTTCTAGCGAGCTCTGCCAGACTGTCCAGTCGTCCCTCGCTATATCGCAGTTCACTTATGGCGGGTTCAGTGCATGGCGGATTTTGTACACGACAGTACAGCTACGCAACTACACGTCTCGGGTAATGTAAACATTCTTGGGTAATTGAATATACCCTACCCATGCTAGTTAGAACAAATTGTAATCCATAGTAAGTGGTTTGGCTAGAGGATGGGAGCAGCCGCCGGTGCTTTTAAAATCACATTATTGAACAAATGGAAACAAAACACAGTAAACAAAAGCACATTCTTTAGCAGACTTGCCGACGGCCTTAACTGGCGCCGTCACTGAACACCAGAGTGCCTAACGTGATAGCCAGGCAACAGCTAGCCAATTGAACGTCCTCAGACTCAACAGACCAGATCCCCTTTTAAAGGCATATGCGTTTCTATGGCGTACAACGTGTGGACGGTGACTCCAAGCGGACAAAAATAATAGCTGCAGTTCACATGCATATCCTGATTGTTGGTGATACAGCCAGCATAATACATACAACATGAAGCAATATAATAAAAACTCGGTCACTACTTCGTGGATTTCGTCTACTGTGGGGGTGGTCTGGAACGTAATATAGTGAGACCACAAAAGTCTACTGTGATGTAGCGAGGGACGACCGTGCGGCTAGGGTTGGGCATTGAGAATGGATCCCAGGAGAACCGGATCGTTCAAATTAAAATAATTTTGGTTCCCAGTTTCGATGCCTACAGTCCGCCGACCCCGAAGTGGCGAAAACCAAAGAAGCAGAACGTCCACAAAGACGTGCTTGTGCCCAACGGTGGCGGAAAACGAAAGTGTCTTAACTTTGTTAAAACAAATGACCAGATGATATTGTGCAAAGGAGGCTTCCACGATGTGTAGAAGTCTGCCCCGATCCTCAACCGACACTGCGCGGAACTTCAGTCAAGTTGGGTGAGTGTGAAACAATAAAATACTTCTATGCCAAAATTGAGGCAGCGAACAAGCTAAACGGTGGGTTGCACTTTTGCACTGATGGTTTTTAGCGTTTATAGTGGTCTTCAAACCAACGTAAGAGCCGATGACAGAAAAGAAGACAGAAAAATGCTTAACATGGAGCAAAAACTTCACCCAGGGTCAAACTAGCAACTTTACATCACAAGGAATTGGGACCAAAATTCACATAAACGTTGTCTCATAGTATCACAAACACTAACCTTGTGCCTCAGCGGTGGGTAACTAAAGGAATCGATCTTTTGTAGCTTATTGGTTCCCTTTATGACTCTTTTTCTCGCTGTCTAGGTTTACTCTCGTTTTTTCAAAATTCACAGGTGTCGTGTGAAGTTGCGTAACCTTAAAAATAAAAGGCTACAAGCTTAAAAGAGGAAGTCAAGCTAAAACTTGCACATATAAACCATTGGACGTGATAAAACAGTCGCAAATAACGATTTGAACAATGCTATATTTAACTTTTAGCTGAAACGTTAATTAATGAATATGAAGTCAATTGGGTTACTTCCACACACATTTCCTTTTCATTCATAAGTTTGATATTGATACTGGTTATAAAGAACGCAGAGTCAAATGTTCATCTTAGTCTATGCTGCGGGCTGCTAAGAAAATGGATGTTCATCATTTGGACACCCTTTATTTAAACCATGCAAACGTTTTTGACCCAGCTCCCTGTAAGAATCGCAATCGAGGATCGTTTGGAACCGGAATCGCTCAAATTCAAATGATGGCCAACCCGACGTATAGCCTACCTCCAAGTCGTCGTCCTCGTCTACGCTGTGGATGCTCTGGTAGGCCAGCGTCAAGAGCTCCAAGGCTTTGGCGTGGAAGGACATCTCCACGCTGGCAAAGTCACACATGATCCTCTGGAAGGGTTAAAGAAAGTGGCACGTGGTGAGGAAGCGGCGGCGCTTCGACCCTCCCCTTGTCTCACCTTGATGTCTCGAATCTTCTGCTTCTCAAAGTCATCGATGGTCTCTTCCAGCTGGCGCGTGGTCCGCGCCTCGTCAATGGTGGCCCGCTGCAACTCGCTCTCAGCCTGACGCACACCAGAGGATCATCATCATACAATACCAGATGAATGAATGCGCGGCAGTGAACGCACCAGAGACTGGAAGCGGGGTCAAGGGAAGAGGAAGTAACAGTCTAGCTTCACATATGCAGCCTCTCAAAGTGAAAAAAACCCATTCAATTAAGGTAGTATAATGCCCTGGCATGTGGGCAAGGAGAGCCACAGTTGCCAATGCAGAGTCAAACACAGAAATACAAAATGACAACACTCGCAAGGGGCATGGAGAAGCTGCTCCCACTCATCTAAGTGCGTGTCAAACTGGAGACGGGAGCTCAAGTCGGAGCTCCTGATGGCACTCATGAGGCCACACCCCTTAAAGAGTAAGTAAACCCACTTTTATGTGCCATTACGAAACAGAACACGCTATTCGAGGGAATATTGCAGTCGTGGAATAAGAATATTTCATCAATCTACACCAAAGTCAGGGCGCCGCCGTTTTAGGCAAAATCACCTTCTGCTGGTGGCCGAAATTAACGTCCCAACTACCCCCGCGATGGTTGCGTATGTCATGTGACCAAACCTGGACTACAGGTTCGCAGACTCTCTGCGTATGCTGCAGGTTGCTGACATGATCGTTTGAACCTCGACGTTCTACGGTGTCGTTCAAATGATCATGTCAGCGATGGCAACATACGCAGGGAGCCTGCTAAGATCAGCTTCCGGGTTTGGCCACGTGACGTACGTCACCATCGCGGGAGCATGTTTGACGTTAGTGTCGGTCGCCAGCAGAGCTAAAATGGCCGCGCCATGAGTTTGCTGGACTCCGTTTTGTTCTTATTCCACGAACGCAATATTAGTCGGAATACCGTGCTGTGATTCGTGGTAGGACATACGACGTATTCCCGCAAAGAAATCTGTGGGTTCAAAGGCTCCCATCAACACGCACATACCGCAGTGTGACATTCGGCTTAATGACTTGATAGAACCAGTTGATTTGTGTCCACTCTCTTTTATCAATTTTGTACAACAGCGCTATTTTTTGTGCTTGCTGTCTGCCGGTAGCAAACGAGAGTAAAGGATACGATGACTTGTCGGTCGGCCGGGTTGCGTTGGCGAGTGCGTTCCAGCTGCAGCATCTGCTTGGAGCCTCGCGTCCTGGCGCACTCGGCAGCCTTCACGTCCTCCTGCGTACGCACGCGCAAACATGCACACGTGCCCAGCGCACGCCACCTTTGCTAAGCTAACGGCGATGCTAAGCAATGTGCGGCACTCACCCGTTTACGCTGGACCACCGCGCTGTAACCTTTCAGCGGCTTGATCACTTTGGCCTCAAGTCGCTCCACCTGAAATGGTGACCGGATGCGTCACACCTCCTCTGGCCATCCTTCTTCAATCCAGCTATCCATCCATCCATCCAGCCATCCATCGCTTCTACCTCCGCCTGCCGGTAGTCCTGGATCTTCGCCAGCTGTTCGGCGAACTGCTTCACGCCTTTCTTGAGGCTCGGCGTCTCGGTGTCGGCGTAGTCGGCGACCCCTCGCACCAGGACGTCGGCCTTGTCGCGCAGCTTGGCGACTTTGCGGGCGTAGTTGCCGAACATGTTACACAAGTCGCCGAAGTGCTTCTCCACATTGCCGATGCTCTCCTGGATCCTCTTGGTCTGCTCGTCCCTGAGCAAATAATGTATCTTTGTTCATCGATCTATTCTAGCTACGTAGAGTGACAGGCAGAACAATGATGTGCTCTTCCACTAGATGGCAGAATGTCCAATTAACCTGTAGGTTGCCACTGATTCCGCACAGTAGCATCTAGTCTGCCAAAATGCTGAGTCTGATTGGACTGGCCACTACAACTTGTGGACCTCATAGATAGTACCCTAAAATGTCCACTAAAAATCCTTTTCTCGTGATTCGGGAGAGGTATATTACCTAAAGAATACAAGAAACACGACACAATGCTGCTGAATCCAGACAACTTCATGCCCTATTTGACATACGCTTCATTGTACTCCAGATGAGTTTGGTAACAATCAAGAAAACGGCGCGATATCAACTCTTAAATTCAACTCTTAAACTCTTGGGCTCTTTTTTTTTATCGTTATATTTGGCCAAACAAATCTACCTTTAGTTGTACCAGGCATTAAAAAAGGAACAAGAAACTGAAGAAACCAGGGTTGTAATGAACAACTTTTAATGTCCCAGGTCTTGAGATTGTACAGACCAAGTTTGAAGTCAATCGGATGAAAACTGTGGGACAAGTTCGCGAAAGGAAAGCACAACTCAAATATGGCAAAATTGTACATTTCCCAAAAATCATGACTCACTTGCTGTTGGTTTTAGGATATGGCTTCGGTTCACTTTGTTCTACGTCTCGGGGTGCGAAACGTGCATCCCAAGTTTCGTCGCGAGCCGGCGGGGAAATTGTTTTTCGATGTGAGCCCATCCATCCATTTTCTGAACGGCTTATCCTCACTAAGATCTGTAGTAATCGTGTCAAACTATTTTCAAACATCAAATTGTCGTTTGTTTTGGGGTAGGTTTAGGTCGTCAAATGCGATGGTTTACATTATATATGTATATATATATAAATAAAAGAATCGTTTGTAATCAACGTTTCTCAGTTTCAACACGTTAGCAACACGTAGGCTAACTAGGTCAGCTATCCTCCTTCACGAGAAACAAAAGCCACTACACAAACGAATACATGCGTTACCTCGCTCGCGCATCGACAGTTCCACTCATCACTACTGGAGAAAAAGGGAAAACACTCAAACGAGCGTCACGCCACGAGGCAGAAAAAACATGGAAAGACGAAACATGTAGCTTGTGTGGAAGCTAGCAGGCGTTTCCATGGATGCTGTTGCGTTCCCGTAACGGACAAAAAGTGGGATTTTCCTCTTCTCCGATGGAGAGCGCGAGACAGAGAGAAAACAAGTCTGACTCGTGCAACCTGAACGTGTCGATGAAATTGAAAGAAAGGGCAACTGAACTGTGGTGTTGCATTCACGACCTAAATAAAAGAAGTTGCCAATACGTTTTCAATGAAGTCCTCACGACGACAACGTCGATGACTGCTGAGCTGCTTTCCCATAGAATCTGTTGAAAGTAGAGCTGATAAATGCCCATTGGTTGGAAACGAAAGCAATGTGGGCGCACCCACAAACAAGGAAGTCAAATGCTTCTTCCCGAGTTGCCCTACATGCACCTAACGCGAGCGAGAAAGATCGCCAACGATTGCGTTGGACGGACCCAACTTGATAAAAATTCGACTTCATTTACATGCAAGCTGGCGGCGGCGTTCGCCAATTCCGATATGTTTTTCTTCATCGTTAGTATTCTGTTCGACGCTGCAAAGGTCATAAACACCGGTGAGTTCTTTATTTGACGACGTCACCGCAAATCCAAGTTAAAAAAAAAAAGTCTGTTTAGCACGTCATGTAACATTCGTGATTATCATTTTGGCCATTACCGTCCAGCCTTAGTGTGTGTGTGTGTGTGTGTGTCCAGTTTGTTAAATAGGAAAGTGTGTGTGCTCATTCAATGTTGTCCTGTCCTCTCCTCTTCCCCCCCCCAGACACCCACAGCCTGATGTACATCTACACGGGGCTGTCAGAGGGGGCGGCGCTCCCGGCGGGCACCCACCAGTTTACAGCCATGGGCCTGCTGGACGGTCACGTGATCGACTACTACGACAGCGGCTCCATGAAGAAGGTCCCCATGCTGCCGTGGATGGCCGCGGAGTTGAGCGCCACGTACTGGCAGCAGGGCAGCCAGTCCCGGAGGAGCAAACAGCAGTGGTTCAAGGTCAACGTGGACATCCTGCTCAATCGCATGCAACACAACCGCTCGGGTGGGTCGCCGACCGCTCGCGTCGCTATGATATCGGAGCTTTTCATTGGTCCCGAGCTAAAGCGCGGGCGGAGTCGTTTTTCGGACCGATCCCCGGTTGTATGTGTGCGCTTTTTTGAAACGGTACCGCGTCGTCGTTTCCCCTCAGACGTGCACATCCTCCAGTGGCTGCACGGTTGCAGCGGCGACCTGCTTCCCAACGGCATGGCGGCCTTCCGCACGGGCGTGGACACGTACAGCTATGACGGCCTGGACTTCCTGTCCTTCGACTACAAGCGCGGCGAGTGGGTGGCGACGGCCCCCGCGGCGCTGGAGACCAAAAGGAGGTGGGACGACGTGCAGTTCCTCAAGGACTACACCCGCGCCTACCTGGACAAGGAGTGCATCACCTGGATGAGCCGCTACCTCCGCTACCAGCACGATCGAGCGGAGCGCGCGCGTACGTACGCCGCGCCTCATTTTCGGGGGAGCGGGTGGGCCCCGTTAGTCGCTTACGTAACGGTGAAAGTTGCCGATGAATGCCACATACGTGTTTGCAGCGCCGGCCACCGTCGACATGTTCGCCAGGAAGATGCGCGCCAAGAGCACGCTGCTGCTGACCTGCCTCGCCAGCGGCTTCGGCCGCAAGGACGTCGGCCTGGAGATCGGCCGGAACCGCCGCACGCTGACCAAAAAGGACGGCGTGACGTCCACTGGCGCGCGGCCCAACGAAGACGGGACCTTCCAGAGGCGGGACAGCGTGGAAGTTCTCGAGAGCGACGCCGCCAACTTCACGTGCCTCCTCCGGCATCGCCTGTCCGGACTTCACGTGGAAGCGCTTTGGGGTGAGGCGGCAAAGTACTCAAGACTCTGGAATAACGGACCAGTACGGATAAAACAAAACCCACGCACGCATTCAACTCGTGTACTACAGCTTTGTCGCTGACAACATACAAAAATGTAGCGAGTAAAAGTAAAAAGTGGTCTGCAAAATAAATTGTCATTACGCAAAAAAGAAATGAAGTATTTGTACTCACTCACTGAGTGCGGACGCTCGTCCTCCAGATCACAAGATCTTGAGCCCCCCCGCTGTTGACGTGGGCGTCGCCATCGGCGGCGGCGTGGCGGGACTTCTCGGCGCCATTTTGCTGGTCTGGCTCATGTGGAGGAAGGGCAAAGAAGGTGGGTTGCCATGGAAACACCCCGTTACCCATTCATCGCCAGATTGTCAATATCCCAGCACACGTCAATCATCTTCATCCACAGGTGCAGCTCGCAAGGCCACACCCCCGGAATCAGGTATTTGTTTTTCAATTGAAAACAATTAGGGTGATGACATCGTGACGATGACGTAACGAAACGAAACGTGTGCTCTGTGTTGGTGAAGTCCAAGAGAAGAGTTTGCAGCTGCTGGAGCGCGAGCAAGGTAACGGGCCAGTCTGTAAGTGGCAAAAAGTCGAGCGACCGCTCTTCTCACGCTCCCCTCTCGTCTCCGGCGACCGTTCTCAAACTCGTTTCCCCTGTTCCCTTCGCAGCCGCCGAGATGGGCGCCGCCCAGTCTTTGGAATCTTGCGGCACCTCCGACTGAGGTAGGTGGTCGCAGGAAGTAGAAACTGTCCATCGGTCAGTTCTGTGACGATGGGAAGTGGAAATCGATTTGATGGCCGCCATCTTGTCTCCTCGTAGGCGTGGCTTCCGGGGACTCTCTTGGCGACAACCCGGGTAAGATCCTCCCCGTCGGCTTCGGCGATCGTTCGCTCGTGTCTGAAGCCGGCTGACGATGATCCATGTTGAATAACGACCGTTGCGATGTGCCCCCCCGTAGACGGCACGAGGCTGCTGGCTGCCGACTCGCTTCCCTGACGCGTAACGATGACTTCATCAGTGTGGGCGGGATCAACATAAGCCCATCGCAAATTGAACATTTAGGACCAAGTTAATACTCAACGACCTTTTTCATGTCTGAAACGAGTAAAAATCCATTTACGAGGACAAAGCGATTGACCAAATGTTTTGACATTGTCATCGACAAATCAAAACAAGATGGAATCGTCTGTCGGAGACCAGATGCAATCAGAAGTCATTTTGTTTGAAGAGGTGGGAGGAGTTGACAAAAGGACCAATCAGAATTGACGTCGGCTTCGTGAGGTTTGAAAGGCGGCGAATGGCGTTTTCGAAGCACAAGACCAATTTGCGGAGACTTTACAGTCCAGTTGTCCCCAAATCCACGTCCGCAGTACTGGAGGCTGACACGGGAGAGGACTTTGACTCCGGTCCGGTCCCGTCCCGTCCCGTCCCGTCCCGTCCCCTCCCCTCCCCTCCCCTCCCCTCCCATCCCATCCCACTCCCGTCGTTTTTTTCTGCCAGTCAATCCTGCTCTGTTGTTGGGAATGCGTATAACGATATCAGGTGATGCTTGTGCCCAATCGCGTGATGAATAGTGAAATTCGCTCCCATCCCGAAAAAGGGTCTGCCTCTAATCCAATGCGTGTAAAATCATTCAGAATAAGTCTTTTGTCGATCATTTAGCGGCATGCATAGATGTTGTAGTCCGTTCTTTTGCTAACTAACTTGACGTGAATGAAGGTCGTGGTTGACGCTTTCTGTCGGTGGACGATGACGTGCGTGTGTTGCTGTTGTTATTCAGGAGAAAGCAGGTGGCAGCAGACGGGGGCACGCCTGTCACACGGCCACAGATCGGAGTTTCTATGATTATGATGTTTTTCTTTCTGATTCAGGGAGGGCAGGCCTGATGGCCTTATAGCGTATGCACTTTTTCCTTGCCATCTTTAGATTTTTGCACTAACGGCACTGCTGAGTTTTACGGGCAAATAAATGTTTGGTCCAAATCAGTTGTATCTGTGTCTGTGTGTGAATTGCATACCTCAACATTCCTTAACACGTTTGTCCATTTTCGTTTCATCTCGATCGCTGCTTCCAAACATTTGACTTCAAGTAGCACCTCAACCAATACTTGGCTTTCCAAGTAGCACCATATACAGAAGCGCACTAGATCTAAGTCTTCATTAAAAACATGGCAAGGGGTATATTCTTAAAAGCTGTATTTAATATTGTAAACAACTGCAACATGCATGCATGGTGTGACCATTAAACTGTACTTAAATGATTCAATTAAAATATAGTACACACGAAAGTGACAAAACCTGACCGAAATGGATATTTGTAAACAGAGATTAATTGAAATTGCATTCAATTTAAGTTTCATACAACTGAATTTATTTTACAAAAGTACTGGACTGGATTAAAAAAAAGAAAAGAGAGGGCGCCCTGTCTGGTGGTACTTGTATCACACGGCGAACCGCCAATCGAAGCGAACATAATGACCAGAAAGTGAAGACAACATTTTCAGTTTAGCCTTTACAAACTCTTCATTTTACTTTACTTCAATCTGAGACAGTTTTCGTCAACTCTAATCTTCAATATTTTGTCAACTAATACTACACTGAAACCAAACCAATTTAAATGACAAAATTATGACGAAAACCAAATTAGATTTTAGTCAAAAGACTGACTCCAACTAAATCGAAATTTGCTCTCACAATTATAACTGGCGACAAGTATCCTATTTGCATTCTGCCTCATTTCATGACGACTACGAATTTGGAAAAAAAAATGGAACCGTTATTTACCCAGGTATGGCAAAATATATGCCCCCTTCTCAAATTCTTGCATGGTTTCCCCACTTTAATGTTGATCATCAAACAATTGCAAATCTCAGACAAATACAACCCAAGTGAATTTAAAATGCTGTTTTTAAATGGTGATTTCATTTACCCATCCATCCATCCATTTTCTAGCGCTTATCCGAGGTCGAGTCGCGGGGCCAGTAGCTTTAGCAGGGACGCCCAGAGTTCCCTCTCCCCAGCCACTTCATCCAGCTCTTCCGGGTGGATCCCGAGGCGTTCCCGGGCCAGCCGAAAGACATAGTCTCTCCGGCGTGTCCCGGGTCGTCTCCGGGGTCTCCTCCCGGCGGGACGTGCCCGGAACACCTCACCGGGGAGGCGTCCGGGAGGCATCCGAATCAGATACCCCGGCCGCCTCATCTGGCTCCTCTCGATGCGGAGGAACGGCGGCTCTACTCTGAGATCCTCCCGGATGACCGAGCTTCTCACCCTATCTCAAAGGGAGAGCCCGGACACCCTGCGGCAGAAACTCATTTTGGCCGCTTGTATCCGGGATCTCGTTCTTTGGGTCACGACCCACAGCTCGTGACCATAGGTGAGGGTAGGAACGTAGATCGACCGGTAAATCGAGAGCTTTCACCTTTCGGCTTAGCTCCTTCTTTACCACAACGGATCGATACAAAGTCCGCATCGCTGCAGACGGCGCACCGATCCGCCTGTCGATCTCCCGTTCCATTCTTCCCTCACTCGTGAACAAGACCCCGAGATACTTGAACTCCTCCACTTGGGGCAGGATCTAATCACCGACCTGGAGAGGGACTCTTTTCCGACTGAGGACCACGGTCTCAGATTTGGAGGTGCTGATTCTCATCCCAGCCGCTTCACACTCGGCTGCAAACTGCTCCAGTGAGAGTTGGAGATCACGGCTTGATGAAGCCAGCAGAACCACATCATCTGCAAAAATCAGAGATGCAATACTGAGGCCACCAAACCGGACCCCCTCTACGCCTCGGCTGCGCCTCTAAATTCTGTCCATAAAGGTTATTAACAGAATCGGTCAGACAGGGCAGCCTTGGCGGAGTCCAACCCTCACCGGGAACGAGGCCGACTTACTGCCGGATAGCTTTGTAGGTGGAATTCTTTCCCATTCTTGCTCGATGTACAGCTTCAGCCGGTCGCCGTTGTCGTATTTTACGCTTCATAACGCGCCACACATTTTCAATGGAGACAGGTCTGGACTGCAGGCAGGCCAATCTAGTACCCGCACTCTTTTACTACGAAGCCACGCTGTTGTAACACATGCAGAATGTGGTTTGGCATTGACTTACTAAAATAAGCAGGGGCGTCCATGAAAAAAAAACGTCGCTTGGATGGCAGCATATGTTTCTCCAAAACCTGTATGTACCTTTCAGCATCAATGGTACCATCACAGACGTGTAAGTTAACCATGCCATTGGCACTAACACAGCCCCATACCATCACAGATGCTAGCTTTTGAACTTCGCGTCCATAACAGTCCGGATGGTTCTTTTCCTCTTTGGCCTGGAGGACACGACGTCCACAATTTCCAAAAACAATTTGAAATGCTTACTCGTCGGACCACACCACAACGTTGTCCTCAAATTGTTGGACTATTTTCTGACGCACTTGTTCACAAAGAGGTGAACCTCGCCCCATCTTTGCTTGTGAATGACCGAGCAATTCGGCAAGCTCCTTTTCTACCCAATCATGGCACCCACCTGTTCCCAATGAGCCTGTTCACCTGCGGGATGTTCCAAACAGGTGTTTGATGAGCATTCCTCAACTTTCTCAGTCTTTTCTGCTACTTGTCCCCGCTTTTTTGGAACGTGCTGCAGCCATAAAATTCTAAGTTAATGATTATTTGCTAAAAACAATCAAGTTTATCAGTTTGAACATTAAATATCTCGTCTTAGTAGTGTATTCAATTAAATATAGGTTGAACATAATTTGCAAATCATTGTATTCTGTTTTTATTTATGTTTAACACAATGTCCCAACTTCATTGGAATTGGGGTTGTAGAACTGGCAAAGTGTCTTTCACATCTCTGTGGAGATATTTCCTTGCAGAATTGTTTGAATTCAGCAAAAATGGAGAGTTTTCCAGCATGAACGGCCTTTTTAAGGTTTTATATATATATTATATATATATATATATATATATATATATATATATATATATATATATATATATATATATATATATATATATATACACACACACACACACAGTACTTTTACTTATTAACTATGAATTTTAAAATATATACTTTACTACTCAATTACTACATAACTGAACTTGATGTTTAGAACCAGGCTCACGTGTGACGTCACGCATACAGTTAGATGAGTGTAAATTTCTCATCAATAAGTCATATGACATTTACGCTTCGATCGTGGTCCTTCAAAACAAAGGGAAATAAATTATTTCATTTGTCCTTTCGTGGCTAAGTTTTCATCACAAAGCGAATTTTACACATCTTGACATAAAGACAAACATCAATCAACAAACAGAAGACGCTTTGGAATAGAGCAAACCTATGGGTCAGTTAGTATCAAATTTACTTGGAAAAGGCCAAACCGGAAATGTACATTGGCTTCGCTAAGGGCTTCGCGACAGACAGCTTTTTTTTTTTCCCCTCTACAAACTGTCCCCGTTGTTAACTCGACAAAAAAACAAAACAAGAGTGCGGACAGCGGCCGGTAGGCGGCTCGCTCGAGGCCCGGTCCGCTTACGTCAGATAGACTCGTCGTCGGGCAAAAGGTAGAAGAGTGAGACGGAGCGACACTGACAACTGAGCGCGGTTCGCTCGCCCATCAACACGCCGAAGCAGAGATGCTACGCGGCTAACCGCGAACGAGTCGAGGCCGCCAGCCTTCCTGCTAACGACGCAGCGGAAGTGCTGCTAGCCCACTGCTAACAGAGTAGCAGCGACCTCGCTACTGGGAAACATCCGCGTCAAGCTCAAACTTTGAAGTCAGCCAGCTAAGCCAATTTGGTTGACACTACCACGACCGGAAGTGGATTTGTTGCGGCTCGCCTTTTTGAGATGGTCACCTCTCAACTTCCGGTCCGTATAAACAAAGTTTGTCAATTAAGCTTGTTTTGTTTTTTTGTTTTGAGTTTGGAAGGCAGACGAACCCCTGCGTGGGAACTTGAGGGACAACAATTAATTGACTAATTGATCACCAAATTCATCAACAACAATTTTGTTAATGAAATAATCGATGTAGAACTATTGTTCAACTTACAATTGTCAAAGTCCTCTGATTTCAGGCTCTCGCTGGTAAATATTCGCCTATTTCTGTAGTCCCCCATGAAAGCAGACTAATGGTTGTTTTTTTTTCAAAATAAGACCTTTCCAAACATTCGCTTTTGCTTTGAAAAACAACTGAACATTTTTTGCCGATTTTCTGATGGATATTACGGACCAAACCGGGAACTGAATCAGAATCCTATGAAAAACAGTCTAGTAGGAAAATTTGCGGCCATAGTACGAATAACATGTAATTGATATGTAGTTGAACCTAAAGCAGCCTCAGCTGTGATCATCGAATTAGTAGCTGAGAAGTTGCTCTCACTTTCAAAAAGGACAACACAAGGGTCGCGGTGCTGGTGCCTGTCCCAGCTGTCTCCCTCTCGTGTCATATTGTGTCACTTATTCATTTTTTTATCATTAAACAATAATCTGCTAATAAACAGCAATCCGAAAAAATGATTTTGCGATCAACTTAATCGGTGGAATAATCAACAGAATATGTGATTGGAAAAATATTGCATGGTGACAGCTCAAGATGGAACCCTGACACGTACAATGGATGTGAAGACGCCACAGCGAGGAGCCCTTAACTGAAGCAGCTCTCCGCCCAACGTCATCATGGCGAGCCGCAGGAAGTCCAGCACGCCGTGCATGCTTCCGCCTCAAGACGCGCTCCGCTCGGACGGCGACGCCGCGGACGCGGACCGGTTCGAGGACGGCGTCTCCCAGCCGCTGTCGGCGGAGGGAGGATACGAGTGCAAGTACTGCAACTTCAGGACCAAAACGCTCAACCCGTTCACCGTGCACTTGGCCTCGGAGCATCCCGACGTGGACGCCAACATGTGCGACTACCGCACCGGGAGGTACGCTCTGCCCACATGGGGCAAAAGTACACAAATGCATGCACGTGTGGCAAAAAGACAAGGCGACGCAGAAGTACTAATTCAATTTCTGTGGAAAGCAGTATACACGCTAGAATGTACCAAAGTATCAATATCAAAATGGAATATTTACAGTCAATGCCCGTTCTGATAATGTAGCATCGCAAAAGGTTCTCTTAATCGCACAGATGGGGAATATGAGGGCTGGGTGAGTACTGCTACCCGAGTCTGCTTGGAATGACCACTTCAACTTGTGGACCTCCCAGATCAGGGATCTTCAATTGATATTCGGAGGGCTGCGGTGCAAGGGATTTCTCGGGGCAAAGGTCCACACGCTTTGCAACAGTGACCCATCTATTCATTTTCATCCATCCATTTTCTGCCGGTGCCTTTCCCAGCTGTCATCGGGCAGGAGGCGGGGCACACCCTTAACTGGTTGCCAGCCAATCGGAGGGCACATAGAAGCAAACAACCATTCGCACTCACATTCACACCAAGGGCCAATTTCGAGTCTTCAATCAACCTACCACGCATGTTTTTGGGATGTGGGAGGAAACCGGAGTGCCTGGAGAAAACCCACGGAGGCACGGGGAGAACATGCAAACTCCACACAGGCGGGGCCGGGGATCGAACCCCGGTCCCCAGAACTGTGAGGCCGACGCTCTAACCAGTCGGTCACCGTGCCGCCCTATTCGTTTTCTTTCCTGCTTATTCTCCTGACGGGTCGCAAGTGTGCCGAAGGACAATTTTGGGTTTTCAATGAACCTAGCATGCATGTTTTTGGAATGTGGGGGGGAACCAGAGTACCCGGGGAAAACCCACGCAGGGAAGGGAAGAACAAAGCAATCTCCACACAGCAAGGCCGGAGCCCAGATTTGAACCCGCCAACCTCTGTGAATTGGCAAGCGGATGCGCGAGCAAAGTCCGCCGTTGAACGATCTCGAAATGGCACTAGTAGGCACATTTTCTCTTGAGAATTTTTGTGATTTTGCAACTACGTCTTACCTGCCGGTGTCATCAATGAATATTTTGATCCTACTGAAGGACAATAATGCATAAACGTGGAGAAATGTATTCCCCAAACACAGAAATACAAAGTGATTTTTGAACACACAACTAATCTCTGAAAACAGTTTCCTTTTAAAAACAAAGAACAACAAAAACTTACATCTGCAATCGACAGGCAAAAGCCCATTAGGTCTACATTTCAGTACAAACTGTGTTTTGATGCCTGGACCACAAAAAAGAAAAGCTGGGAAACAATTTGAAGAAAAGCACCACCGGCATCTATCTCAAGCCTAAATTCTGAATGACACAGCAAAGTAAGCCTAACTTTGAAGTCAATCAGAACAGATCGATGTACGTCAAACAAAAAAGTGATTTTGTTACCCCGGAGTAAGGCCTCGGCAGCCCCATACGCACATTCCGTCACCGTGGAAATGTCACGCAACGCTCACGTACGTTGCGCCAAAATCCACGCTCGCCGGAGCGCTTCGTTGGCTTGTCGACATTGTCAGTTCTGCCGTATTGGGCTCAGTTCGGTTAGCTCGCCAGTCCGGGCTTCCGAGTTCCCGCTTTCGATGTTAGCCACGGAGCACATGAGCAACATATGAGACACGGCGCTTTTAGGCCGGTTCAATTATTCACTGTATTTGTATTTGGTTCGTTGGGTGTGTTTGTAGTCACGCTTTCACGTGCAGTCTCACTCTCTCTCTCTCTCTCTCTCTCTCTACCACCCGCAGCTACGGCATGCTCGCGAAGCACAACGCACGGCGTCACCCGGGCCAGGACAAGTTCACACACACAGTGGCGCGACGGAGCTACCAGACGGTCTACCGGCAGACCCTCGACGACCCGGCCTCTGATGACCGCTCGGTCAAGATGGGGGACAGCGGGGCGGAGTACGACACCTGGCGTAAAGACACGGCCCCTCGTAAGACGGAGGATGGCGGGAGCGAGGGCGACGCGGGGTGTAAAGAGATCGCCATCAGCAAGATGCCCATCATGAGGAGCCGGGCGGAGCCCAAGAAGTTCACCGCCTCGCACAAAACGGCCGCGGAAGATGTCATCAAGGTGGAGAGCGAGGACGAGTACGAAGATCCGCCCGCTCTGTCACCTGCCCCTCCGGCCCTTGTGACCGCCCCCGCTCCGCAGGGCCCCGTATCTGCGCCGCTTCAAATCCAGGCGGGGCCGCAGAGTTTCGCGGTCAACGGCCACAACGTGCTGCAAATCAAAGGCGCCCTCCCGGCCGGCGCCCTCCCGGCCGGCACCCTGGCCCAGGTTCTGTCGGCGTTGCAGAAGCAGAATCAGAGTCAGCTCCTTATCCCCATCAGCAGCATCCCGGCCTACAACGCCGCCATGGACAACAACGTCCTTCTGCTGGGCGCCTACAACAGGTAGGGAGGGGGCTGAGACGCACTTCAGCCCAGCGGTCCGATTCCAGCGTTCTGACCCATTGACCCGTGCGCAGGTTTCCCTATCCGTCCCCGTCGGAGATTGTGGCGCTGGCGTCGCAGACCAAGTTCAGTGAGGAGAACGTCAAAGTGTGGTTCTCCGCCCAGAGGCTGAAACATGGCGTCAGCTGGACGCCGGAGGAGGTCGGTACCGGGCTCATATGCGCCGTCACGACCTTCTGGATCCGATCACCAATATCTTGCAGTTGTTGAGAAACAAAGTACACCGGAACCTCGGTTCACAAATGAATTGGTTCCCAAACGTTCGCGAACCAAAGCCATGTTTTCCATTGAGATGAAGGGAAAGAGAATGAATGCGTTCCTGCCCCACAATCAAGTTACGTTGACATTGTTTTTAATCGGTGTAAATAAATACAGCACAATATGGGAATACGTGGAAACACTATTTTAGGACATAACACAGTGTTAGCAAATCACTGAGTCGTGTCTGACCCTTTTGCATTTTTTTTTCTTGATTTAAGTAAGGCAATTGAGAACAGATTGTCATTTGCAACGCTCCTGTGGATCGGGTTAATAGATCGCTAACCAAGTGATCACCAGCGAGTTCTCTCATTTGTCTACACAAACAGTCCTTTTTCTTCAAATCAGTCCCCCCTTCCTCCACACGGGCTGCCTTTACTGCTTCCTTGTTTGTAACATCAGCGGAAGTCGGCTCGTCGTGTCCAGAGAGTGAGGCGCGAGGATGGCGCCAGCGTAGAGGCCCACTTTGGCACCTTCCGTTCAACCTCGCGCCTCTCCGGGCACGATGAGCCGACTTCCGCTGCATCGACTCAAACAAAAGGATAGATGGCAGCGTTAGCCAACACGAACTGCGCAAAAGCGAACACCAGAAGAAATTCTGGCTTTCTAATGAGACTACCACTTGCGCGATTCAGTTTCGTTGGAGCCAAAAGGGTTAGACGGCTGCCATGTGTGACGTGCAGACCCGGTGACTGGCGCCAGTTACGTGGCGCCAGAAAAAGCACAACTGAGCCAAACGCATCCGTACAGAGATTTTTCATGAACCCAGGCAATAGTTTATGTGAACCGAGGTTCCACTGTCTGCGATTGGCTGGCGACCAGATCAGGGTGTACCCCGCCTCTCGCCCACAGTCAGCTGGGATTGACTCCAGCATACCCGCAACCCTAGTTGTACAGGTACAGGTACAGAGAATGGATGGATGGGTTCCACTGTAATGGTTCATTTTGGGAGCATAAAGTCCACGGTACTGTTTTTTTTTTTTTTTTTTCAAGGGTAATTCATTTGATCCATTTTTTGTCTTTTCAAGAGAATGTGTTTGTGTCTTATTCGGCAGAAGAAAACCAGCTCAGGGTTAGCAGGTGTCATGGCAAGTCGGACTTCAGGACGAGTTTCGGCCAATGAGAGATGTGATCTGATGCACTTTTCACGGCAGGTGGAGGATGCGCGCAGGAAGAGGTCCAACGGAACCGTCCAGACGCTCCATCAAAGCGTCCCTCAGACTATCACCGTCATCCCCGCCAACATGGCCGCCAACGGCGTGCACTCCATCTTCCAGACATGTCAGATCGTCGGCCAGCCGGGCCTAGTCTTGGCGCAGGTTGGCGGCGGGGCGGCGGTCGCCAATGTTCCCGTGGCGGCCCCCGTTACGCTGACCGTCGCCAGCGTCCCCGGGAACCTACGTAAAGCCGCGGAAGCCTCCGGCGAGTCCCGCGCGGAAACGTCTTCTTCGTCCGCCACTTTAGACTCCGCCTCCAAACCCAAAAAGTCCAAAGAGCAGCTGGCCGAGCTGAAGGCCAGCTACGGCCGGCGTCAGTTCGCCACCGACGCCGAGATCTCCCGCCTCATGCAAGTCACGGGGCTCTCCAAGCGCGCAATCAAGAAATGGTTCAGCGACACCCGCTACAACCAGAGGAACTCCAGGGACGTGCACCACGACAGCACGGCCGGCGGCGGCCAAGCTGGCGCCAGCGACAACAAAGACGACGCCGACGACAACCCCGCTTCCTCCGCAGCCGCCATCGTCATCGACTCCAGCGATGACGCGGGCGACTTCCCGCCGACCTCGGCCCCCGCCGCCCAGGGCTCGCCCCGCACCTCCCGGGAACGCCGCGCCAAATTCCGCCACGCCTTCCCGGATTTCACGCCCCAGAAGTTCAAGGAGAAGACATCGGGGCAGCTCGCCATCCTGGAGTCCAGCTTCCGCAAATGCGACATGCCGTCCGACGACGAGCTGACGCGCTTGCGGGGGCAGACCAAGCTGACGCGGCGCGAAGTGAATGCCTGGTTCAGCGACAGGCGCAAGGGGGCTGCGCCCCCCTCCCCTGCCTCGCCGCCCCCCATGGGCCGCAGAGTGCTGAAGAAAACTCCGGCGCAGCTCGACATCCTAAAGAAAGCTTTTTTGCGCTCGCGGTGGCCCACAGCCGAAGAGTACGACAAGATGGCGGAGGACTGCGGTCTGCCTCGCAACTACGTGGTCAACTGGTTCGGGGACACGCGATATGCCGCCAAGAACAGCAACCTCAAGTGGTTTGACCTCTACCACAGCGGCAAGGTCAGGAGATTGCCTCACGCGAGCGCCAGACGGCGCCACCGTGCACCCACCCTGTTTGTGCTCCGCAGGTGGACGAGACCTCGCTGGACGGACCCGCCAGGATGCCCAAGAAGTCCAGGAAGCGTTTCCGGGGTTGGTCCAGGAGGACGCGGCGGGCGTGCGCCGGAAAACAGGACATGCACGCGCCCAGCGAGGTCTGTGAAGACACATAAAGGTTCAACGCTACTTGTGCATCTGTGTGCAGAACGTGCAGTATGAGTACAGCAGCCCTCGGCTGTTAGTCAATCATTCCGTGGGGCGACCTGAAGAAAGGACACTTGGCTGACTGACGTACACGACCGATTCTGCCGCTCTTCTCGCCGATCATCTTCTGTTCCATTTGCGCAGTTTAAGTCGAGATGTTAAGGCAAGGGACGCCGTTTGAAAAGTCACGCTCATTTGGACGAGTTACAGTTTCCGAATTCCATACACGCTTATTGGTGGATATTTCTAACCGAAGCTCGTCAGAAGGGCTTCCCCGAGTAGCAGACCAAACAAAGCGGTCGAGGAGATATGTGGAGACATTTTTAAATTATAGCGTTTAGAATTTGTCCTACCGACACATATTTACATATGATATGGCATGAAATGATACCCGAGGTCCCAGATTAGCCCAGTTAGTCAGTGCCACAATATGTGCCACGGTTCTCCTGTCTGCCGATATTTTGCTTCAGGTCTGCGGTTTGTAAATGGAATAGTTGCAACGTTGAGTCGTTGGCAAATTGGGGTTCCACGTTACACGTTTCCTGTTTGTCTGAGCTGAATTTCTTCAGCGTTCCCATGAAAAGATCAAAATGTCAGCAGGGCTCCACTCGCTCTTGTGAGATCCTCCATTTTGTACATGTTGGAAGAGAACCGCTTTTGTGTGTGGGCAGGCCAAGAGCGGGAAGGCCTTCCTGGGGACCTACTTCCTCCAGCAGCGAGTCGGGAGTGAGGACCACCCGGACGACTCGGCGTCCAAGTCGGACACGAGCGAGCGGCGCGAGTGGTTCTCCGAGGTGCGACGCCGGGCCGACGAGGGGAAGGAGCCCTTGCGCGACCACCAACGGGAAGATGAAGAGCGGGAAGAGGAGGCGGCCAGCGAAGGAGGCGCGCAGGCAAAAGACCTCCGTGAGGACGCCGACGAGGAAATGATCCAGGAACCGTCTCCTCGCGGGAGCCAATCGGAGTGCCAAACGTGAGCGACCGCTCAGTGCCGCTTCCTGTTTTCCAAAGTAAATGCAAGACGCGGCCGCTCTTTGCCAACATGGCCGCGGCACAGTCGTGACGGGTTCAGCATGCGTGTCGTTGGCTTTGGGAAGAACGTTCAGGACGCGGCTACCCGATGTTCATGCTTTTATTGTGGCGGAAACGGTTTTTTATTGGCCTTTTCTTTCTTCCTTCGGTCCACTGTGTATGAAGACCATCACAAATATTTCTCTGACCTGATTCTCGGAGACGTCACCTGTTTCCAGCTTTGTCTCCAAGCACATTTGCGGGCTTTTATTGTGAAAAGTGAAAGGAAGTCCACTCAGTGCCATCGAACGTGCAAACGTGTCTGGAAATTGTATTTGATCTTTTACTTTTGTCAAGTTATGACGGAGATCACGATGTCACCCACACCCGGCCTCCACTGACGCAAACATTGCCGACAACTTTATCGACATCACGGACGCCGGCCACCGCAGACGACAATTTGGGAAAAGCACTTTTTTGCGTGACTCAGCCACAGACTCGTCTTCAGTGAATCACATTTATAAAAATCACTTTTTTATATCGAAATGTTTTCTATCGTGTCAATTTCCACTTAAAGATGTTTTGTTTCTAAATATATAAAATATGTTTGAAGGTCAGTACTGAAAAGTGAGAACAATGTCGTACTGAATTGTTGAGATATAGCATTAAACTTTCACCATCTCAGGTGTCAGGATTTTTGGGGCGTGGCCAAAACGGTGGCCGGGTGACGCACTTTGGGATCTGACAAGTCGGCCCTCGCCCACTATAGAAGTACCAAGCACCTTTAGTGGCAGTTCGGAGCTATAGATGAAAAATTGGCCCATTTTTACCACTGCAGCTTGCAGTCATCCGTCAATCAAGGCCTCCAACCCAAAAATAAATACGACATCTCACAAGTATTTTGTGTTGTTTGGCTTACAGCGTCTCCATTGCGCACCGCACGGCGCGGAGCGAGACAGCGACTGACCCGACGGGTGCGCCGGCCTTCACCACGGCGACACTTCAGGGAAAGATAGCGGTAAATTAGGAGCTCACCAGTGCGAGGGCGCCGCCTCACTCGGATTTGTGTGTCGCGCGCGCACGCCCACGTAGCAGCGACGTATCAAAGAAAGTTGACCGCTGAATAGACACGGAGCGTCAGCAAAGAGCCACAAGCACGTACGTGACCGACAGCGGAAGATTCGACGTTTCGCACTCAGCGGTCACGCCCGCACAGTCCTGCAGCTGATTTGGCAGACTTGCTAACAACACTACTCTCTCTGGTGTGTGGAATTGATATTTTTTGGGGTCCCTTTACTGGGTCTCGAAGGAACGGCGTTACCGCCGTTGTGGTTTTCCTTCCTCGTCGTAGTCGCAGAGAGCACGTTCCTGCATGTGCAATTCCTGGAACACGAGAATATCTTGGTTATATAACAGTGATATTACAGTAATGCGGGTCCTGGACTCAACTGTTTTCCAGCAGAACAAAAAGCACTTGAGACGAGTCCTGCATCAGCTTTTAATTAGATTTTTCTTTACACTCTTCCTGTTTCCTGAAGCCGTTTTCACCACCGATTTATTTATTCTCCTTCTTGGCTTCGTCCACTTCTCTTAACCTTGTCTGTTTGCCATTTTCAAAAAAAAATGAAGACGTCAGATGTTTTTTTACAAAGTCGCAAGTGACTGACTGCGGCCACGCCCCTGACTGCTCGAACAGTCTTCACGGTACTGGTGTTAGTTATCTTTAGGGTGTCATAAGGTTCGGGTCCACATCAGGGGTCACCAACAGGACCACGAGTAGCCTGCAGGCCGGTTCTGATATGATAAAAAAAAAACAGATAGAACATTGTGATTTCCTAGGAATATTGGAATACACTTGCAGAGATTCATACAACTTAAATGCTGTACAGCGATATTCATCTTTTTCCTACCTTGCTAAACATTGTGAGAAATGATTAACAATTTGTGTCTCCACATTAATGATTCAGAATTCCATACAATTAAAGGTCATTTCAGCAAATTTGTTCTTTCAGGAGTGTGTGTCAAACTGGTGACCCTAACCCAATAATATTCCAGCTCTCAGTTTCCAAAAGGTCACTGACCCCTGCCCTCCATGCTTTGTCCACACAGTTCAGGTCGCCATGCACACCTGTGACGGAAAAACTGAAAAACCCGTTATCCTTATCGCAAAATGTTTTGAGCCTCCACATAACTCTGCCATACTATTTTACTAAACCAGAGACAAAATGGCGCGATTGTCAAGCAAAAAGCTGATTGTTAGCTTGATCGTAATAGAGGAAACAGGTGAGAAGTGTGGATTTTTTTTTTTAGGCTGCTGGCAATGAAAGTCCCTTTCCTTGACTGCACATTTGGGCAACAGAGACTTGCCACATTTCGCTTTTTAGCCACAGGTCCATTGTCATCAAAATACTGACTACACGCACTTTGTGCGTACATAGGCTCGTACGCCTGGCTCGAGCCACAAGCACACGGCCGCTCTGATTTAGGCTAAGGGTACACATTGGCTCTCAAGACAGCGAGCAGCGCACTTCAAAGTGTCCCTGGCGGTGTGCTTTAATGTACTGCAGAAATCTCATTTCTTAGTGTTCTTCAGTGGCGGGGGGCGAGCTTCAGACCTGGGCCTTCAGTGATCTAATCCGCCTCTTAATGACACCATCACGTCCCAAATAATTGACTGAAATCTGACATGACTGCGTGGCCTGAGAGACTTGTAGTGTATTTGAGGATGAACACCATGAGCCAGAAACACACTTACCTTCATCTTCCAATACTTCACATCCAAATATGTCCAAACCTCTACAGAGGTTGTGGTGTATACATTACAATACGGCAGTTCACAATCAATATTTATCTCATAACATGACCAAAACACAACTACTGTAATTTGTTGTGTATAATACGCACCCCCAAAGTTGACCTCAAAACTCTGGAAAACCCTCTCTACCCATGTATAATGCATTTTTACAATGCATGATTTTGCTTCTACCCATATGATCAAAATATTAAGTATTATCTATTTTGTTAGTTTAGTTTTTTCAAATAATTATTCCGAAGTTAAGCACTTTATTTGAACACGTAATACGTTTTATTTACTTGCTCTTATTTTGAAATTCACAGCCCTGCTTTTATTTAGTAAAGGAGAAAACACACGTTTGTGCTCATATGTTTGATCACCCAGGCAGAATTTGTAAGATGTGTACAAGTTCTTTAAAAAAAACATGAAGGGCCAGGCGAAACACATTTAATGTTATTTTAATGGGATTCAAATTAAACTGTCAAGCATTTCAGAAAAGCATTATGATTAAACAAAACATAACCATAAATAAATTAATGATGGTTGTTGTTCAGTCATCAGTTGTATTTAAAAATAAAATATGTCATACTTTGTGCCAGGCTATATAAACCTATGAGCACAACTGTACATATATGCAGTCATACGTACCCCTGTCATACTGGAATGAAAGTGTAGGCTACACCTTTTTCTTAACCTCTAGGTGGCGGGGGGATACTGGAATGAAAGTGTACACTTTTCTCCTAACCTCTAGGTGGCGATAGCATATTGGAAGGAAAGTGTACAGCTTTTTCATAACCTCTAGATGGCGGCATACATTTGTCCCCCCCCCCCCCATTTTCCCCTATACCCATGTATAATGCGCACTATTGACTTTTGACAATTTTTTGGGTGAATAAATGTGCATTATACACGCGAAATTATGGTACTTGACATAAAATACAGAGAATACAATAAAATACAGAGATGCTGATACAGACATGCAAAGACCTCATTCTTTCCTCCTGCCCGTCTGTGTCTTGACTGAACCTCCCAAAGTCGAGTTTTTTGAAAATGAATTTTCAATCACATCAGACATCGTCCTCCCCAGTGCGCGTATTCAGCTCAACCAATCAGAGGGGTAAACAGACTATTTAGCTGGGTCAAAAATGTTTGCATGGTTTAAATAAAGGGTGTCCAAATTATGAACATCAGTTTTCTTAGCAACGCGTAGCATAGACTAAAATGAACATCTGACTCGGGGTTCTTTATAATCAGTATCAATATCAAACCTATGAACTAAAAGGAAATGTGTGTGGAACTAACTCAATTGACTTAATATTCATTAAGCAAAGCAATTTTATTTATATAGCGCACAATTTATATATATTTCATGCACAAGGTAACTCAATGTGCTTTACATTAATTAATGTTTCAGCTAAAGGTTAAATACAGCATTGTTAAAATGGTTATTTGGGACTGTTACATCACGTCAAATGGTTTATATGTGCAAGTTTTGACTTGACTTGACGTTTTAAGCTTGTAGCCTTTTATTTTGAAGGGTACCCAGCGGGACTCAGCATTTTGGCTCGAAAAGTAACTTCACACGGCACCGGTGATTGATTGATTTTTTTTTTTAATGGATGGAACCAAATGCTCTAAAAGGCTGATTCCTTTCCCTACCCACTGATGAGACACAAGGTTAATGTTTGTGATACTGTGAGACAACATTTATGTGACTTTTGTCCCAATTCATTGTGATGTAAAGTTGCTACGGGGAAGTTTTAGCCCAATGTTAAGCTTCTTTTTTTTGTCCTGTCATCGATGCTTACGTTGTTTTGGAAGACTAAAATAAACACTAAAAACCTTCAGTGCAAAAGTACAAGCAACCGTTTACCTCGTTAGCTGTCTCAATGTCGGCATAGACATCTTTTATTGTTTCACTCACGCAAATCGACAGAGCTGACTTGCCTGAAGCTCCACGCGGCGGAGGCTGAGGCTCGGAGCGCGTCAGACGATACACATCGGGAAAAACTCCTTGGCTCAATATAATCTTATTCCAAGTGTTGCACTGAGGCCACTGGTCATTCATTTTAACAAAGTTAAGACTCACTTTTGTTCGCCGCGGCCTCCGTTGGGCGCAAGGGCATTTCGGCGCGCGCTCTTCTTCGTTGGTTTTCGCCACTTCTTCTTCGGGGTGGGCGGACTGTAGGAATTGAAACTGGGAACCGAACTTTTTAAATTTGAACGACTATAGGAGAACCAGAACGTTAGTCCCCGGTTCCAATCGGTTCTCGATTCTCAATGCCCAACCCTATTGGTTACAGAACGAAATAACTGTGTGTGTGTGTGTGTGTGTGTGTGTGTTTGATGCCAGCGCTTGTGATTTTGAAGGCCTTGGGCAGATTACATTTACATGGCAACAAATAGAAGCTGAAAAAAAAAAAAAATACCTATACTGTTACACGGCCGTAAGATGGGAAGACTAAATATACATTATATTTGTATTATATCATATAATAATAAGGGTTAATCATTTAATTAAGTTGTAATTGTAGGTCAGCGCTTTTGATAGCATTTAGGCCAGCAGAGAAGGCCGTCAAGGCCCTCACTGCTGTCATTCCGACGGCATATGTGCTTCACCTCCGATTTCAACTTGGAATGGCAGCGTAACGGTCGGCCACTCAAGAAAACACTTTGAAAGCAGCGCTTGGAACAGGTGTTGTGGCGGCTACAGGTTTGAAGAAGCGGTTGTTGTACAAAGCGTGGCATTGTGCTAAAGGTACCAAGTACAACTGACGAGCGTATACCGCGTCAACGCGTTGCGTCTGTCACGTTCACTTTTGATGTATAGCGTCGGCATTAACCTGCATTAACTCCGCCGGCGTCTACCGGTCTTCAAAGCGGCGCTCGAGTCTGTCACTTCCCACTAAGCGTTTCTGTCTTCCAGACGTTCCCCAGCGCCGAGCCAACTCCCGGAGGAGCCCGGGCCGCGCACGCCGTCGCCTGTCGCGCTTCGCAGGTCCCGTCGGACCGCCGGGCGTGGCCGACTCCTCCGGGATTTCGGAGACCCGTGTCGCGCGCTCGTGTCGTCCTTCGGCCCTCGTAGCCGAGAACGACATTTGGAACACGACGCGCCTCAACGGAGAAAAGGCACTTTGTTTCTGCCGCGTTTGAACAGCGAGTTGAAACGCTCGCTGATGAAAGCGAGCCGCCGCCACCCTGACAGGAAGCGAGATCAGAAACGGCGGCAGCCTGACAGAAAGCGTGATCGTAAACGGCACCGACCTCGCGGGAACGACGGCCGTGTGCCGCTCCCGCTTGAAAAGCAGACAAATCGAGTTTGAGGAGCGCTTGGGTGACAAACTTGTCTGTCGGGAATTAAAAACGGAAAAACTTTTGCCGCCTTTGATCGCCATTCGAACATTTTGTATTTGTGTCTTCTTTCGTTCCCAAAGTCGCTCACCAGCTTTTAGGAAAACACGTTTTAGGTGCCGTGCGGCAGGTACGCTTTAAGATGCGATCCTCAAAGTTCAACAATCAATCAAAGCGGTGCCAACGCACATGATGAGTAAAGATGGCGAGCACAAGATGGCGGTGTAAAAAGCGTTTTATTGGAGGATGTCACACGGAAACACAAACGTGAGCCAGAAGTAACGCAGGAGAAAAAAGGGTGCCACGAAGACGAATCGTGTGTGCGTGTAGGACAGGGCGTGTTCCAAATGCGAATTGTTAGGAATCGGGCGCTAATTAGCACGTATGCGTTAGGCTTAGCAGCAACATTCACGTGTCAAGCCTCGACGACGAAGTGAGACGGAACGAAGCCGACTTGGACATTCAACAAGTCAAAAGTAGGGACGCGCCGATACCACGATTTTCTTCAGACTGAATACGAATATGTGAACAGTGGACCTCCGCGTTTTCACAGTTCAGCACCCGAGATTCACCGATTGGTGGGTTTTTGTTTTTTTCCCCTCAGGAACCCAACCAACCCCTGTTTTTGTGTAACAGACTTTTTTTTTTTTTTTTTTTTTACACAAGTGCGCATAGAGGTGTCCAGTATCGGCCCCGACATTATTGGTGCATCCCTACGTTAAAGTACACAGGCACACGTCGACACTGCAAAAACTAAATATTACCTCTTGTATTCATCTTTTTTCTCGTGAAAACACGTAAACAACGTACTTATTTTAAGGTTTGGATTTTTTTTTCTAGATTTTCAGCAAGACAAAAAGACATTTTAAGATACAAGATCATATTTTAAAACTCAATTCCTACTAGTTTCATTGGCAGTTTTTGAAAACTTATTTTCGGGACAAAATGTCTTGTTTCCATCCATCCATTTTCTTTACCGCTTCTCCTCACGCGGGTCGCGGGCTGCTGGAGCCTATCCCAGCCGTCTTCGGGCGAGAGGCGGGGTACACCCTGAACCGGTCGCCAGCCAATCGGAGGGCAAAATGTCTTGTTTTAAGTATAAAAATGTGCCCATGGAAGTAGCAGAAATTGACTTGAAAACATTCTTAAAATAAGATCTTGTATCTTAAAACAGACTAGCTGAAATTTTATTTAAAAAGTCCAAACTGTTAAAATAAGTAAAGGAAGATTTCACTAGAAATAAGACCAACTCACTCGGTAAGAGTTTGTGTTTTTGCAGTGAAAGTGTGTGCGTGCGTGCGTGCATGCGTGCGCGCATAGCTGATTGACTTCTGGTGCGTTTTGGTCCAGATGTGTTGCGAGTCCGCGTTACATGAGGACGCTCGCAAGTGTTAGCAAAGCAAACAAGTGTAGCGTGTACGTGCTACATGTTCATTACGTTGCATGAACATGTTACACGCAACATGTATGAGACTACAGGAAGCTGGCTGGACAAAACAGGAAGTGTGCCTGTCCGCCATGACAGAAAAAAAAAAATGGCACTTCACTGCTGCAGTAAAAAAAAAAAAGTCTATAGGTGCTTTTTCTTTGTTTTTGAGTATGATTGAATGTGAAGATCCCAAAATGCCCCCCCCCCACCTTTCTCAGCAGGGGAATGGCAGGCGGAATTCCAGGCACCGCACACATCGACGACTGACTTAAGTGTTGCCAAGCACTACGTGTGCGCGTGTGTCCGAGCTCTCACGCGGCATTCTTGTTTTTAACGGGTGGAAGCAGGCCACTTAAACATAAAAGAACGTCTCACACAGACTGACACACATGCACACACAGTCAGACGCACGCACGCGCACACACACACACGTAGTAGAAGTAGCGCACGCACTAAAACAAAGTCTCACACACACACACACGAGTGTGGGTATGGCTAAAGCTTGCAGCAAGTAGGGGGGAGGCAGTGCCTAAGGTGTGTTGTAGTTCAGTCTCCATGGCAACAGGCCTCCCTAAAGGCCCAAAGTCAGCAACAGAATCAAAATGGCTGCCAGCCCCACCCGCACAGATGAAGAACGAAACACGTTAGCCGCGCCAGCTAACCGTCACAATCCTGTTTGGGACACACCTCCTGTCAATCATCCTTCGGGGCCAGGGGGGACACACTTCTTGTTGCCAAGGCGACAACCGAGGATGCAGTGTGCCGCCGTTCTCGACGTGTCCAGCAGGGGGTTAATAAGACGATTGTTGTTATTCACACCTGAAAGGACGACGAGAGAAACAAAGTCAAAAACTAATGGAGGGAATCCCTCCCGATCCACCTTAGGGGGATTTTGATGGACTCCCCAAATTGCTGCTTTCCATACTAATATATCGGCATAGTAACGTATATTTGATTAGGTTTTTCAAAGAAATTGAGAGTGACAAAAGCACAGCCGGTGCAACCCGGACAAGAACGGGGCCATCATTATCCCGTTCGGAGCCCGCAAACTGGATTTGGTCGCCGACGGGACCGAGTGGTACTTGCGGTAGCGACGACAGTAGATGTCCGGTAGGGTACTTGCGCAGCCTTGGATGAGTCGAGTCATCGGCTGTATATCCACTAGGCGGTGTTGCGCTGCGAGTCCGGAGAGGTCGGCAGCTGCGAGAGCTAGCCGTGGGAGCTAACCGCAGAAGGTAGTCGCGGGAGCTAGCTTCCGCAGCGGTGCGGAGTAGCGATCCGAGACGGGCCAAGTTTCCCGGTAGCCGACTGGAGACCGTGTTGCGAAGGAAAAGTAGGCAGAATATATCCGATAACCAGCAAAAGATAACATCTCCATAGAGCCCCGCCTGCGAGACCGCCTTCATTCTCAGTGAGCGGTGAAAATTAGGTTATAACATTAGACGTGAAATATCATATCGGAATGAAGGAACACCTTTTTCACAACCACCAATGGGCGCACAGATAGCTTTGGGGGAAAATCTAAATCCTTTTAGCAATGATGAGCTTCTCATTGGGACACTTCCTTGCCCCCCGTCAGCAATTAGCTTGGGAAAAGGATGGTTGCTAAAAAATAAGTACTTCCACGCAGGGCTCGAGACTGCGACCAAAACGGTTGCATAGGCGACCCGTGTTTCAGTGCGTGATGGTAGAAATTTCATCCGGTTGCGCTCATGAGAGTGCAATATTTAATGCTCCCTCGAACACAGTTTCGTTATATAAGACACGCCGGTTGAAAGTCTTCTCGCAAGTGCGCACTCGCCGCCGCTGACCGAAGCTCACGTAGCAACGCGATCGCGGGCCGGAGAAACACCGTGCTCACAGATGGCGCGGAGGTGCCGCCGAAAAGGGCGCAGTCGGTACCGGTACCCGCCCAGATCCGTAATGACACCGATCCCCCCCTTCCCGAAGTCGGATCTAAAACGCGGCAAGGCAGCCGAACCTTACGAGCCCGACGTGGACTCGGCGACCCATATAGATCCATGTTTTGTCGTACGCTTGTAAGGCCGAGAAGCGCCGGTAGCACTCAACTCTGGCCCTCCGTGTCGCGAGCCTTCCGACTCAGTGGAACACGTACACACGGTCTCACTCCCCGCACTGTGAAACACGAGGTTTTGCTCCAATTAAAACAAAGTCACAATTTATACAGATATTTCTAACTTGATCTCTAATTAGCTAGATGAGTCGTCTTGCGGCACTGAAATAGCTTCCAAATCTCAGTGGAAATTGTTACAGTGGTGCTCATAAGTTTGCACACCCTGGCACAATTCCTGATTTCTTGGCCACGTTTCACAGAATAGAAATGACGTTTCTTCCACTCGAGGTTACTTGCTGCTTGGGTGAAGGCGTTTATTATCAAACAACTGCGTTTACTCTTTTGAAATAATAACGACGACAGAAACTACACAAATGACCCCGATCAAAAGTTGACTTCCGCCAGTTTTTCAAAGCGTGTATTGCCCCCTTTAACATCAACGACAGCTCGGCGTCTTTTGCGGTCATTGCGGATGGTTCTTCTTGGCAAAAGGCCTCCAGTTCCTGTCAATTCTTGGGCCGTCTTGTCTGAAGCGCACGCTCGAAAGCCTCCCCAGAGCGGCCGGGAGTCCGAGACGGCCACTCCGCAACCTTCGCTCGATTCTGCCGTAGCCGACGACGGGTCGACTCGGCTCACGTCGGAATATCCGAGCGCGTCCCGACGAGTGCAAGTTTTTCTCTCCTATTTTTGGATAACATGCTGCATTCATCTTGGCATCAATCCGGAGCAAGTTTCCCGTGCCTTTGTAGCTCACACATCTGCGATCCACCTCCATGTTTGACAGTAGGAACCATGAGCAGCATGGTGACTTGCTGACTCCTCTCCAAACGGGACATTTATGGTTGTGGCCAAAAAGTTCCGTTTTGGTCTCACCACTTCAAATGATTTTGTTCCAGTAGTTTTGAGGCTCGTCTCTGCGCCGTTCGGCATTTTGCAAGCGTGATTTTTCTTTCCCCCCGTGTGACATTGGCGCAGTAGTGGCTCTCTTCTGGCGACTTGACCGTGCAGCCCATTTTTCTTCAAGTGCCTCCTCCTTATTGTGCATCTTGAAACATCTGCACCTCTTTTCCTGTCTTTCAGCTGAAGTCATCTGTGGGTTTTTCTTTGCATCTCCAACAATTTTCTTGGCCATTGTGGCAGAAATCTTTGTTGGTCGACCTGATCGTGGTTCGGGTTCAAGAGAATCTCTCATTTTCCACTTCTTAATTAGAGTTTAAACACTTCTGATTGGCATTCTCAGTCGCTTGGATATCCTCTTCTCTCCCTTTCCTGTTTTATACAGTTCAATGAGCTTCTCCCGCAGATCTTTTGACAATTCTTTTGCTTTCCCCCATGACTCCGAATCCAGAGATGTCAGTGCAAGGGTCTGTCAGGAGCCCAGAAACTCACTGAACCTTTGTACGCACGCTGATTACGAGCAGGCAGATCACAGGCGTGGCTGGCTACCAAACCCATTCGTGCATGTTATCAGGCCAAAATCTCAAGGGGATGTCAACTTTTGATCAGGGTCATTTGTGTGGTTTCTGTTGTCATTATGGTTGCAAAAGCGTCCACACAGTTGTTTGCTTATAAATGGCTTCACCAAAGCACGAACCGTGAGTGGAAGAAACTCACATTCTCTGAAAAATGCATAAATTCTGCCAGTGTCTGTCAACTTATGAGCACAACTGTACATATTTTTTGAACTTAAAAGGTTGCGGTTGCTGCAGTCTGTGCAATTTGTAAGACACGCACCCTCGAAAATACGTCTTACACACGAGACATGACGGTAGTTGAGCGAAGGTCACGGTCATCGTTCGCTCGTTTCAGACTCGCAAATTGATTATTGACGAGCGCCGACAGCCGCCGCCTTGTTTAGCATGTTTTTGTCAACGGGACGCTTTCATGGCTTTCGCGCCACAGGGGGGCGCCGACAACGGCGCGGCTATTTTGGGTACAAACGCCGATCCTCTGCGCGCGTGTGTGTGTGTGTGTGTGAGAGAGAACGTGCACGCTCACACACAATGTGGCGCAAAATGAACTAAATAAGAAAATCAGACACCAGGCATAAAACATCCAACAGGAACTGACCCTTAGCAAAAATGGAATAATTTTGGAAAATAGATCCCAAAACATTTCCAATTCCTCTTCCAACACTGCCCTGACAAAGGAATGGCTGGCAGATGATTGGGATTCTTTTTTTCTTTTTCCTTGATTTGTTCCAGAGCAGCGGTTAACTCACAAAACAAAAGTACCACCGTAATGCCCGACATTAAAATACAGTAGCACAGGAGGCCCAAGTGTTCACATTTTTGATTCTATTATTGTAAGCCACTGTACATTTTTCAGTTTAAACATTAACACTGCTTAATGACACAAAAGTGCAAAACCACAACGGAACGTACTTTGACTGAGAGTCTTTCACGCACCGCTAAAGGGAACTCGGTACTCATACCACACTTTGTTCCTAGTCCACAACGGTGATTCTCAATGTACATAAATGAACAGTTCACCAATTCTAGCCAAAAGGCTCATTTCCATTGGTAACCATGTTTTCTTTAAGAATTCCGTGTTACCGTGGGGACGTAATTCCCCCAAAACGACAAAGTTCATTGAGAAGGAATGGCCAGCCGACGATTCCAACATCGAGCAGATTTGGTATTTTGGGAGCACAAAAATACACGGCTTGCCGCGATAAGGGAAGTTTTCCAACGAATTGTCGTTAGTTAGGTTCCACGGGACAAAATACAAATAGTTGAATTTGTGAATGGAAAATGGGCAGGGCTTCACTTCAATGTTTCAAGTGGAGCTAACGGAGGAACGCTAGCAGAAGAGGTGTGGATACGGTACCTGGTAGCGAGGCTGTCTTGTAACTCGCCATGCTGCAGCACGCTAAGACCGTTAGCGTGCTGTTCCATCAGCCGGCCCAGCTCGGCCTCCAGAACCTTAGCTCCGCCCTCCTTGCCGCACCCACGGGGGCTGGAAGAAGCAGGTTTTTCTGGGAGCGCAGGACCCCCGTTCAGTCCGCCGTTGTTGAATAATTCCGCGTGCAGTGTTGAGCGGGTGTCGCAAAACCAGCGTGCCAGGCCAACACGGGCAAGTCCGGGCCAAACCTCCGATGGAGTCGCCCCCTCAGTTTGAGCAAAGTGGTCCTTGAGGACTGCCGCTGAGCAGGAATTTTGAAAGGAGCGTGTCGGAGGCAGGGAGCCACTTTTAAGATCCTCCGCACCAAAACTTTGCTTGCGAAGCCCATTTAGGGGCAGAGTTGCGCCTTTGCCGACCTCAGTCCTCTTTGTCCCCATTGAGTTGAGGAGGGCGAGTTCCAGGTTATCCCGGAGTGCCCGGCGCTCCGCAAACCAGCCGTCGATTTCGCGGTGGGATAGACGGGTGGTGAGCGCCAGATTGTCCATGTCGCTGTGGGAGAGGAAGCTTTTCCTCAGGAAGTGCTCCTCCAGGATCTTCAGCTGGTCTGGAGTCTTGCCCTTCATTCTTTCAAGCAGCGGGAACTGAGTGAGCAGTGAGGATTTCTGATGGGAATCTACAAGCAGAAGATCGACGGGATTGAGCGTCGCGGCTCCCCGCGAGCCGCCTTCCTCTTCCGCACTCCGCTCTTCTTGCCCTGGCATGCCAGTGGGGGTTTTCGCCGGAGTGCGCGCGGACTGGATGATGGGGAGCCTCCTTGTATGAGGGGTGACGAGTGGAGGTGAATTTGGGAATGTCACATTAGCGGCTGGCAACGGGGTAGGGAGCCTCTCTTTGCAAAGTCGAGGCAGAAGTAATGAGCTTTTAAATGGCGGGGCAAAGATGGGTGGCGGCGCAATCGTTGGCCTCGTTAAGGACTCTGGAAAGACGATGGATGGAAGTGACACCACCGGTTTGGTTTTGGGGTTTCCTGACAAAGGGAGAAGCTTCCCCTTTGTGTACGGTGATGATAACGGCATTAAAGGCACAACAGCGGGCAACTTCTTCAAACCCGTTGTGAACGGTGGAGCCATTGGATGGTGCTCTTTTTGGGAGGGAACGGTTGGCACAGGAGCCATGAGGCCCTTGTCTTTAGGGCCTCCTTGACTAGGGGCGACTGCCATGACAGGTCTCTTGGACTTGGGACCGCAATGAGTCATCAGGGATCGTTTAAGCAAGTGACTGGAACTGACGGCAACTTCAGCGGGAACGTTTTCAGCAAATATGACACTGACAGAATTTGGCGTGGCTGTTGGGAAACGACGCTCCACGGGAGCCTGTTGGAAGGCTGCGGCAGACGGGGTAGAGACTCGACTCGTAGACGGGGCAGGGATGGAACCGTTGAACATCTTCTTCCTGGCCTCCTCCACCTCCTCCGGGGACCAAGTGATGCCCTGCTTGAGCCGCTGGGTGGTAAACCAAACTTTGATTTGTTCCTCTGAGTGCTTGGAGGCGGCGGTTAGCCAGGACAGCTCTGCGTGCGTCGGGTAGGGGAACTTGTTAAAGGAGGTGATCAGGGTCAGGTTGTGGTCCAGGGATGGGTTGTATTTGGTACTGTTCAAAGGAACGGCTATTTTCGGTTGGCAGTTAAAGTTGGGCGGGCGCTGGAGCACAGGGCTGACGTGGGACAGGTCTTGGAGGACAGATGGCTCCGGAATGATGACGGTGCCATTGATGTTGAGTGCTGTGATCGGATCCTTCTGGTCGGAGACTCGGCCGCCGCCACGGAGGGACTCGATGTATTCTGGTGAGTTCACTGTGCTGGATAAGTAGGGCGGGAACACGGTAGCGTCACTTCCAGAATGTTTTTCGGGATCGGGACGACCCTGGACTTGGATTGTCTGCTCTAAGATGGTCTGATTGTTCTTCTTGATCCTCTTGAATTTGAAGTTGTTCTCATCAGGATGAAGGCTCTTGTTGTGCTTTGTGAGAAGCTCAAATTTCTGGGTGTTGAAGTCACAGACGGCGCAGTGATACAGTGGATTGAGAATCACATTGGGATGGCTGGAGTCCACGTGATCTTTAAAGTCTTTTAGGTTCTGGCACCAGAACGGGCAACATTTGCACTCATAGCCTTTGGGCTCTTTCTTCTGAGCCTCATAGTCTGACTGCGACACGTCCTTATCATCCTTGTCTTGTTCACTTGACTGCTGGTCTTCCAATGTCACAGGATGGAGATTTTCCTGGTCCGACCCCTCCGCACTCCGAAGGCAATCACTTTTCTCACAAGGCCCGGACCCGTCAATCATATTGTTTTCCGACAACATTTTCGTGTCCAAAATTTCGACATCCAGCACCTCATTCAGGTCGACTCGGACCGTGCAGGAAATGGACGACTTTCTGCGACCGGGCATGACGACGATGAGGGGCTGCCGTCAGTAGGGCGTCAGCTCCAAGCGCTTCTGGGCCGGGGAGGGTCCGCAGTGCAAGACAGAGGGAGAGTGTGGTGGGGTGCCGGCCCGGGTTTCGCTTTGCATTGGCATTCGCGGCGGAATGTCAGCTGACCCGGACTTTGTGGGGGCGGGGGGGGTCATTCCAGACCTGGCCAAAAGAAAGAGAGAGTCACTGCAGAGAAAGCCATGTTGGAAGATGAAACATAACTTTCAAAGTATTCAGGACATCTTGGGAACTATTTACCGCATTCCCCGAATTCCCTGTTTTCCACTATTCCAATTTTCCGTGAAAACATTCACAACATTTTCCATCTTTACTTCTGCCATTTTGACCGATTCAAACTATTCCAACTTTGAAACATTCAGCTCCATCAGTAATTCTTGGGAACCCTTGGGAATTTCCTTTCAATTTTACAGATTTACCTTCTTTCACATTTCTTGACTGCTTCAAACCCTCCCAACTTCAAGTCTCCCCATTCACATGCGATTTTGACAAAAACTGCATCCTCTAGTTACTATTGCTAATTGTGTTTGTTGACGTGGTTGAAATCACTCAAGTTGACCTCCAGGGACGCCACCTTAAGTCAACCAAGCCAATCATCATGATGACATTATCACATGATTGACAGCGCAGGAGGAAAGTCGCTTGAAGTGGGCGGTGGCCTGTCAGGTGTGTTGAGGACGGTTTGAAGAGGAAGAAAAGATGAGAAGAGGAAGATGATGCGCCTTCTACTAAAAACAAACTTTGATCATTTTGAGTTGTGATCTTAATGAACTTCATCAGTATTCATTTGCATAACTTCACACGCGGGATGAAAAACACGCTCACTAGCACAAACGGCGCCAGTGGGTTGACGGGCGCATGCTCGTGCTGGTAAAACATGAGACGAGCACGACCACCGTGTGTGTGTGTGTGTGTGTGTGTGTTGTGATTTGGGGTTTGAGGGAGGTACATTGTGTTGACGCTACCATGGCAACAGCAGCAGAGGAGACACAATGTGCCCTTGTGGCATCACAAAACATGAACCAACACTGATGCTTATTGGGAGTAAACACACACACACACAGGCCAAGCCCACAGGAAGTGACTGGACCTCATGAAACAGGAAGCGCTGACAGACAAAGGTGATTGGACAGCATGAGCCAAAAATATTCGGTTGTTGGCAAGAAAGACCCAAAATAATAAATTAGATGAAAAGAGGATGACTACATTTATTAAACACACACGCACGCACTCTCCCAGCAGTGCCGTTTGGGTTGTTTCCATGGCAACGGGCCGAGTCTCACGGGAAGCGCGGGGCCGGCGAGTGGCGGCGTCGTGACAGAGAGCAAAAATATTTAGCTGGGCAACTTTAAAAAAGGACTGGCACAAACACACACACACAAGCTGGAGAGCAAAGCAGAGCCCATACAGCGCCCTTCAAAAGTATCGGAACGGCAAAGTCAATTCCTTTGTTTTTGTTGTGTACTGAAGACATTCGGGTTTCAGATCAAAAGATGAATACGAGACAAAAGTTCAGGATTCCAGCTTTTATTTCATGGTATTTACTTCTTGACGTGTTAAGCAACTCAGGACGGAGAACCTTTTGTTTGAAGCCACCCACTTTTCAAGTGAGCAAAGGTATTGGAACAGACATGATTCAATGAACTTTTAAAGTGACTAACGTGAAAGATTTGCTGGCATGACCCTTGCTTGCAACAACTGCATCAAGCCAGCGACCCATTGACTTGACCAGACTGTTGCATTCTTCATTTGAAATGCTTTTCCAGGCCTTTACCGCAGCCTCTTTCAGTTCTTGTTTGTTTCTGGGATTTTCTCAATTCAGTCTCGTCCTCAGGAGGTACAATGCATGCTCAATTGGGTTATGGTCCGGTGAATGACTTGGCCAGTCTAAGACCTTCCACGTTTTCCCCCCGATGAAGTCCTTTGTTGTGTTGGGAGTGTGTTTTGGGTCATTGTCTTGTTACACGATGAAGCTTCTCCCGATTAGCTTGGATGCATTTTTTCTGTAAACTGCCAGACGAAACGGTTTTGTAGACTTCAGAATTCATTCTGCTGCTCCCATCACGAGTTACATCAGCAATAAAGACTAGTGAGCCCGTTTCACAAGCAGCCATTCAAGCCCAAGCCATGACGTGACCTCCACCAAGCTTCACAGATGAGCTTGTGTATTTTGGATCATCAGCAGATCCTTTTTCTCTCCATGCTTTGGCCTTTCCATCACTTTGTTGGAGGTTCATCTTGGTCTCATCGGTCCATATAACTTTGTTCCCAAAATGTTGTGGCTCATCTCTGTACTTCTTTGCAAAATCCGATCTGGCCTTCCGATTGTTTTTGCTGATGAGTGACGCTTTTTGGTGGTTTGTCCCCACTTTTTCAAGAATTCTTGGGGTTAAAAATAATAAGAAGAAATTCCAATACAATAACAGGTGTCAATTCACAGTCGCGCTGTCTCGTGATATTTACATAATGGACCGAGACAGCTCCTCCACCACAAAATCTTCTAGTGACTGGGAGGTCGGAATGAGCGAATGATTAACGTCACCATTCCTGACTCCCGTATTGCTAGAAAAAGATTTTGAGTGGACATTTTCATCAGCTAGTAAATAAACTAGTTATAATGTATACATAAAATCTCTAAACGTTGATTAGGGCATAGGGAATGACTGAATGAAATGAGAACACTCGCAAGGAGCATGGAAAAGACGACAACAGGAGCGAGTCCAGCCACGCCCCTTAAAGTCGAACCAAACCCGAGATGTCAAAGCAACGCTGTACGACGATCGTAGTGTTCCATCGTTATAACACGCTTCACCTACTGCAGATTTTTTTCAGTCATATCGTGCATAATTCGCCTAGCGTGGGATTTTGAGTGTATGCTGTAATTTTTTTTGAGGTAAAATAAACACTTCCTAGCCTATTAAAACACACTACAAGGAATAAAACGTACTTGGTGTACAGTACTACTGTGCATTATTGCATGTTTAACAGGTGTCGAAGACAATAGAACATGTTTATAAGAGTATGGTAGAGGTTAACGGGAGTGTGGGGAAGATAAATAAGAATCTGGGGAGGTTTAGAAAGCTTTAGAATATGTATGAATCACAAAAAACTGCGGTCGCTACTTCGTGGATTTCGCCTATTGCGGGGGGCGGGGGAAGGCCGTAGACGACAGGGTTGCAAGTCGAACCGCGCAAGAACAGGCGGGATTCCGCTCGTCCTTTCGGAATATTAGCGAACGAACTGAAGCTGCGTCATGAAACGGAACGGCCGACTTCACGTCACATTCTCACGAATTCGCGAGAGAGAAAAGACAAAGATGGCCGTCTCCACAAGAGACTACATGCGATATCTTAGAGCAGCGATTCTCAACACGTGGGACTCGTAACCGCTGGTACGCAGGCTCCCTGTAGTGGTAAGTTAAAGAATCACTGCCGACGTGCAGTATTACACTTTTTACATTTGCGCATTTGATATTTAAGAACAGCTGGTTTTTGTAATCTA